>NC_068451.1:27437577-27590077 GCF_023373465.1 Oncorhynchus keta | reverse complement strand
GATCTATAGAGTGTTGAGAGGGACAGTAGGTCTATACAGCATGGAGAGGGACAGTAGGTTCTATGCAGCATGGAGAGGGACAGTAGGTCTATACAGCATGGAGAGGGACAGTAGGTTCTATGCAGCATGGATAGGAACAGTAGGTATATGCAGCATGGAGAGGGACAGTAGGTATATGCAGCATGGAGAGGGACAGTAGGTTCTATGCAGCATGGATAGGAACAGTAGGTATATGCAGCATGGAGAGGGACAGTAGGTATATGCAGCATGGAGAGGGACAGTAGGTATATGTAGCATGGAGAGGGACAGTAGGTCTATACAGCATGGAGAGGGACAGTAGGTCTATACAGCATGGAGAGGGACAGTAGGTCTATACAGCATGGAGAGGGACAGTAGGTCTATACAGTATGGAGAGGGACAGTAGATCTATAGAGTGTTGAGAGGGACAGTAGGTCTATATAGCATGGAGAGGGACAGTAGGTCTATACAGCATGGAGGTTCTATGCAGCATGGGGACAGGTCTATACAGCATGGTCAGTAGGTTCTATGCAGCAGCATGGAGAGGACAGTAGGTTCTATGCAGCATGGAGAGGGACAGTAGGTCTATACAGCATGGAGAGGGACAGTAGGTTCTATGCAGCATGGATAGGAACAGTAGGTATATGCAGCATGGAGAGCGACAGTAGGTTCTATGCAGCATGGAGAGGGACAGTAGGTCTATACAGCATGGAGAGGGACAGTAGGTTCTGTGCAGCATGGATAGGAACAGTAGGTATAGACAGCATGGAGAGGGACAGTAGGTATATGCAGCATGGAGAGGGACAGTAGGTTCTATTCAGCATGGATAGGAACAGTAGGTATATGCAGCATGGAGAGGGACAGTAGGTCTATACAGCATGGAGAGGGACAGTAGGTCTATACAGCTTGGAGAGGGACAGTAGGTCTATACAGCATGGAGAGGGACAGTAGGTCTATACAGCATGGAGAGGGACAGTAGGTCTATACAGCATGGAGAGGGACAGTAGGTCTATACAGCATGGAGAGGGACAGTAGGTCTATACAGCATGGAGAGGGATAGTAGGTCTATACAGCATGGAGAGGGACAGTAGGTCTATACAGTATGGAGAGGGACAGTAGATCTATAGAGTGTTGAGAGGGACAGTAGGTCTATACAGCATGGAGAGGGACAGTAGGTCTATACAGCATGGAGAGGGACAGTAGGTTCTATGCAGCATGGAGAGGGACAGTAGGTCTATACAGTATGGAGAGGGACAGTAGATCTATAGAGTGTTGAGAGGGACAGTAGGTCTATACAGCATGGAGAGGGACAGTAGGTCTATACAGCATGGAGAGGGACAGTAGGTTCTATGCAGCATGGAGAGGGACAGTAGGTCTATACAGCATGGAGAGGGACAGTAGGTTCTGTGCAGCATGGATAGGAACAGTAGGTATATGCAGCATGGAGAGGGAAAGTAGGTTCTATGCAGCATGGATAGGAACAGTAGGTATAGACAGCATGGAGAGGGACAGTAGATCTATGCAGCATGGATAGGAACAGTAGGTATATGCAACATGGAGAGGGACAGTAGGTTCTATGCAGCATGGAGAGGGACAGTAGGTATATGCAGCATGGAGAGGGACAGTAGGTTCTATACAGCATGGAGAGGGACAGTAGGTATATGCAGCATGGAGAGGGACAGTAGGTATATGTAGCATGGAGAGGGACAGTAGGTCTATACAGCATGGAGAGGGACAGTAGGTCTATACAGCATGGAGAGGGACAGTAGATCTATACAGCATGGAGAGGGACAGTAGGTTCTATGCAGCATGGATAGGAACAGTAGGTATATGCAGCATGGAGAGGGACAGTAGGTATATGTAGAATGGAGAGGGACAGTAGGTATATGCAGCATGGAGAGGGACAGTAGGTATATGCAGCATGGAGAGGGACAGTAGATCTATACAGCATGGAGAGGGACAGTAGATCTATACAGCATGGAGAGGGACAGTAGGTTCTATGCAGCATGGATAGGAACAGTAGGTATATGCAGCATGGAGAGGGACAGTAGGTATATGTAGAATGGAGAGGGACAGTAGGTATATATATACAGCATGGAGAGGGACAGTAGGTCTATACAGCATGGAGAGGGACAGGACTATACAGCATGAGAGGGGTTCTATGCAGCATGGAGAGGGACAGTAGGTTCTATGCAGCATGGAGAGGGACAGTAGGTTCTATGCAGCATGGAGAGGGACAGTAGGTATATGCAGCATGGAGAGGGACAGTAGGTATATATATACAGCATGGAGAGGGACAGTAGGTCTATACAGTATGGAGAGGGACAGTAGGTTCTATGCAGCATGGAGAGGGACAGTAGGTTCTATGCAGCATGGAGAGGGACAGTAGGTTCTATGCAGCATGGAGAGGGACAGTAGGTATATGCAGCATGGAGAGGGACAGTAGGTATATACAGCATGGAGAGGGACAGTAGGTATATGCAGCATGGAGAGGGACAGTAGGTATATACAGCATGGAGAGGGACAGTAGGTATATACAGCATGGAGAGGGACAGTAGGTATATACAGCATGGAGAGGACAGTAGGTATATGCAGCATGGAGAGGGACAGTAGGTATATACAGCATGGAGAGGGACAGTAGGTTCTATACAGCATGGAGAGGGACAGTAGGTTCTATGCAGCATGGAGAGGGACAGTAGGTTCTATGCAGCATGGAGAGGGACAGTAGGTTCTATGCAGCATGGAGAGGGACAGTAGGTAAATGCAGCATGGAGAGGGACAGTAGGTATATACAGCATGGAGAGGGACAGTAGGTATATGCAGCATGGAGAGGGACAGTAGGTATATACAGCATGGAGAGGGACAGTAGGTATATACAGCATGGAGAGGGACAGTAGGTATATATAGCATGGAGAGGGACAGTAGGTATATGCAGCATGGAGAGGGACAGTAGGTCTATACAACATGGAGAGGGACAGTTGGTTCTATGCAGCATGGAGAGGGACAGTAGGTCTATACAGCATGGAGAGGGACAGTAGGTTCTATGCAGCATGGAGAGGGACAGTAGGTATATGCAGCATGGAGAGGGACAGTAGGTATATGCAGCATGGAGAGGGACAGTAGGTCTATACAACATGGAGAGGGACAGTTGGTTCTATGCAGCATGGAGAGGGACAGTAGGTCTATACAGCATGGAGAGGGACAGTAGGTTCTATGCAGCATGGAGAGGGACAGTAGGTATATACAGCATGGAGAGGGACAGTAGGTATATATAGCATGGAGAGGGACAGTAGGTATATGCAGCATGGAGAGGGACAGTAGGTCTATACAACATGGAGAGGGACAGTTGGTTCTATGCAGCATGGAGAGGGACAGTAGGTCTATACAGCATGGAGAGGGACAGTAGGTTCTATGCAGCATGGAGAGGGACAGTAGGTATATGCAGCATGGAGAGGGACAGTAGGTATATGCAGCATGGAGAGGGACAGTATGTCTATACAGCATGGAGAGGGACAGTAGGTTCTATGCAGCATGGATAGGAACAGTAGGTATATGCAACATGGAGAGGGACAGTAGGTATATACAGCATGGAGAGGGACAGTAGGTTCTATGCAGCATGGAGAGGGACAGTAGGTATATACAGCATGGAGAGGGACAGTAGGTATATATAGCATGGAGAGGGACAGTAGGTATATACAGCATGGAGAGGGACAGTAGGTCTATACAGTATGGAGAGGGACAGTAGGTTATATGCAGCATGGAGAGGGACAGTAGGTATATGCAGCATGGAGAGGGACAGTAGGTATATGCAGCATGGAGAGGGACAGCATGGAGAGGGACAGTAGGTATATGCAGCATGGAGAGGGACAGTAGGTATATACAGCATGGAGAGGGACAGTAGGTATATGCAGCATGGAGAGGGACAGCATGGAGAGGGACAGTAGGTATATGCAACATGGATAGGAACAGTAGGTATATACTGCATGGAGAGGGACAGTAGGTATATGCAGCATGGAGAGGGACAATAGATCTATGCAGCATGGAGAGGGACAGTATGTATACGCAGCATGGAGAGGGACAGTAGATCTATGCAGCATGGAGAGGGACAGTAGGTATATATAGCATGGAGAGGGACAGTAGATCTATGCAGCATGGAGAGGGACAGTATGTATACGCAGCATGGAGAGGGACAGTAGGTATAGGCAGCATGGAGAGGGACAGTAGGTCTATACAGCCTTGAGAGGGACAGTAGGTTCTATGCAGCATGGAGAGGGACAATAGATATATGCAGCATGGAGAGGGACAGTAGATCTATGCAGCATGGAGAGGGACAGTATGTATACGCAGCATGGAGAGGGACAGTAGATCTATGCAGCATGGAGAGGGACAATAGATCTATGCAGCATGGAGAGGGACAGTAGATCTATGCATCATGGAGAGGGACAGTAGGTATAGGCAGCATGGAGAGGGACAGTAGGTATATGCAGCATGGAGAGGGGCAGTAGGTATATACAGCCTTGAGAGGGACAGTAGGTATATACAGCCTTGAGAGGGACAGTAGGTATATACAGCCTTGAGAGGGACAGTAGGTCTATACAGCCTTGAGAGGGACAGTAGGTCTATACAGCCTTGAGAGGGACAGTAGGTTCTATGCAGCATGGAGAGGGACAGTAGGTATATACAGCATGGAGAGGGACAGTAGGTTCTGTGCAGCATGGATAGGAACAGTAGGTATATGCAGCATGGAGAGGGAAAGTAGGTTCTATGCAGCATGGATAGGAACAGTAGGTATAGACAGCATGGAGAGGGACAGTAGATCTATGCAGCATGGATAGGAACAGTAGGTATATGCAGCATGGAGAGGGACAGTAGGTTCTATGCAGCATGGATAGGAACAGTAGGTATATGCAGCATGGAGAGGGACAGTAGGTATATATAGCATGGAGAGGGACAGTAGGTCTATACAGCATGGAGAGGGACAGTAGGTCTATACAGCATGGAGAGGGACAGTAGGTTCTATGCAGCATGGAGAGGGACAGTAGGTCTATACAGCATGGAGAGGGACAGTAGGTTCTATGCAGCATGGAGAGGGACAGTAGGTTCTATACAGCATGGAGAGGGACAGTAGGTATATGCAGCATGGAGAGGGACAGTAGGTATATGCAGCATGGAGAGGGACAGTAGGTATATGCAGCATGGAGAGGGACAGTAGATCTATACAGCATGGAGAGGGACAGTAGATCTATACAGCATGGAGAGGGACAGTAGGTTCTATGCAGCATGGATAGGAACAGTAGGTATATGCAGCATGGAGAGGGACAGTAGGTATATGTAGAATGGAGAGGGACAGTAGGTATATGCAGCATGGAGAGGGACAGTAGGTATATGCAGCATGGAGAGGGACAGTAGATCTATACAGCATGGAGAGGGACAGTAGGTATATGCAGCATGGAGAGGGACAGTAGATCTATACAGCATGGAGAGGGACAGTAGATCTATACAGCATGGAGAGGGACAGTAGGTTCTATGCAGCATGGATAGGAACAGTAGGTATATGCAGCATGGAGAGGGACAGTAGGTATATGTAGAATGGAGAGGGACAGTAGGTATATATATACAGCATGGAGAGGGACAGTAGGTCTATACAGTATGGAGAGGGACAGTAGGTTCTATGCAGCATGGAGAGGGACAGTAGGTTCTATGCAGCATGGAGAGGGACAGTAGGTTCTATGCAGCATGGAGAGGGACAGTAGGTTCTATGCAGCATGGAGAGGGACAGTAGGTTCTATGCAGCATGGAGAGGGACAGTAGGTTCTATGCAGCATGGAGAGGGACAGTAGGTATATGCAGCATGGAGAGGGACAGTAGGTATATATATACAGCATGGAGAGGGACAGTAGGTCTATACAGTATGGAGAGGGACAGTAGGTTCTATGCAGCATGGAGAGGGACAGTAGGTTCTATGCAGCATGGAGAGGGACAGTAGGTTCTATGCAGCATGGAGAGGGACAGTAGGTAAATGCAGCATGGAGAGGGACAGTAGGTATATACAGCATGGAGAGGGACAGTAGGTATATGCAGCATGGAGAGGGACAGTAGGTATATACAGCATGGAGAGGGACAGTAGGTATATACAGCATGGAGAGGGACAGTAGGTATATATAGCATGGAGAGGGACAGTAGGTATATGCAGCATGGAGAGGGACAGTAGGTATATACAGCATGGAGAGGGACAGTAGGTATATATATACAGCATGGAGAGGGACAGTAGGTTCTATGCAGCATGGAGAGGGACAGTAGGTTCTATGCAGCATGGAGAGGGACAGTAGGTAAATGCAGCATGGAGAGGGACAGTAGGTTCTATGCAGCATGGAGAGGGACAGTAGGTAAATGCAGCATGGAGAGGGACAGTAGGTATATACAGCATGGAGAGGGACAGTAGGTATATGCAGCATGGAGAGGGACAGTAGGTATATACAGCATGGAGAGGGACAGTAGGTATATACAGGAGAGGACAGTAGGTATATATAGCATGGAGAGGGACAGTAGGTATATGCAGCATGGAGAGGGACAGTAGGTCTATACAACATGGAGAGGGACAGTTGGTTCTATGCAGCATGGAGAGGGACAGTAGGTCTATACAGCATGGAGAGGGACAGTAGGTTCTATGCAGCATGGAGAGGGACAGTAGGTATATGCAGCATGGAGAGGGACAGTAGGTATATGCAGCATGGAGAGGGACAGTAGGTCTATACAACATGGAGAGGGACAGTTGGTTCTATGCAGCATGGAGAGGGACAGTAGGTCTATACAGCATGGAGAGGGACAGTAGGTTCTATGCAGCATGGAGAGGGACAGTAGGTATATACAGCATGGAGAGGGACAGTAGGTATATATAGCATGGAGAGGGACAGTAGGTATATGCAGCATGGAGAGGGACAGTAGGTCTATACAACATGGAGAGGGACAGTTGGTTCTATGCAGCATGGAGAGGGACAGTAGGTCTATACAGCATGGAGAGGGACAGTAGGTTCTATGCAGCATGGAGAGGGACAGTAGGTATATGCAGCATGGAGAGGGACAGTAGGTATATGCAGCATGGAGAGGGACAGTATGTCTATACAGCATGGAGAGGGACAGTAGGTTCTATGCAGCATGGATAGGAACAGTAGGTATATGCAACATGGAGAGGGACAGTAGGTATATACAGCATGGAGAGGGACAGTAGGTTCTATGCAGCATGGAGAGGGACAGTAGGTATATGCAGCATGGAGAGGGACAGTAGGTATATACAGCATGGAGAGGGACAGTAGGTATATACAGCATGGAGAGGGACAGTAGGTATATATAGCATGGAGAGGGACAGTAGGTATATACAGCATGGAGAGGGACAGTAGGTCTATACAGTATGGAGAGGGACAGTAGGTATATGCAGCATGGAGAGGGACAGTAGGTATATGCAGCATGGAGAGGGACAGCATGGAGAGGGACAGTAGGTATATGCAGCATGGAGAGGGACAGTAGGTATATACAGCATGGAGAGGGACAGTAGGTATATGCAGCATGGAGAGGGACAGCATGGAGAGGGACAGTAGGTATATGCAACATGGATAGGAACAGTAGGTATATACTGCATGGAGAGGGACAGTAGGTATATGCAGAATGGAGAGGGACAATAGATCTATGCAGCATGGAGAGGGACAGTATGTATACGCAGCATGGAGAGGGACAGTAGATCTATGCAGCATGGAGAGGGACAGTAGGTATATATAGCATGGAGAGGGACAGTAGATCTATGCAGCATGGAGAGGGACAGTATGTATACGCAGCATGGAGAGGGACAGTAGGTCTATACAGCCTTGAGAGGGACAGTAGGTTCTATGCAGCATGGAGAGGGACAGTAGGTATATACAGCATGGAGAGGGACAATAGATATATGCAGCATGGAGAGGGACAGTAGATCTATGCAGCATGGAGAGGGACAGTATGTATACGCAGCATGGAGAGGGACAGTAGATCTATGCAGCATGGAGAGGGACAATAGATCTATGCAGCATGGAGAGGGACAGTAGATCTATGCATCATGGAGAGGGACAGTAGGTATAGGCAGCATGGAGAGGGACAGTAGGTATATGCAGCATGGAGAGGGACAGTAGGTATATACAGCCTTGAGAGGGACAGTAGGTATATACAGCCTTGAGAGGGACAGTAGGTATATACAGCCTTGAGAGGGACAGTAGGTCTATACAGCCTTGAGAGGGACAGTAGGTTCTATGCAGCATGGAGAGGGACAGTAGGTATATACAGCATGGAGAGGGACAGTAGGTATATGCAGCATGGAGAGGGACAGTAGGTATATTCAGCATGGATAGGAACAGTAGGTATATACAGCATGGAGAGGGACAGTAGGTATATGCAGCATGGAGAGGGACAGTAGGTATATGCAGCATGGAGAGGCACAGTAGGTATATACAGCATGGATAGGAACAGTAGGTATATGCAGCATGGTGAGGGACAGTAGGTATATTCAGCATGGATAGGAACAGTAGGTATATGCAGCATGGAGAGGGACAGTAGATCTATGCAGCATGGAGAGGGACAGTAGGTATATGCAGCATGGAGAGGGACAGTAGGTCTATACAGCCTTGAGAGGGACAGTAGGTTCTATGCAGCATGGAGAGGGACAGTAGGTATATACAGCATGGAGAGGGACAGTAGGTCTATACAGCATGGAGGGGGACAGTAGATCTATGCAGCATGGAGAGGAACAGTAGATCTATGCAGCATGGATAGGGACAGTAGGTATATACAGCATGGAGAGGGACAGTAGATCTATGCAGCATGGAAAGGGACAGTAGGTATATACAGCATGGAGAGGGACAGTAGATCTATGCAGCATGGATAGGGACAGTAGATCTATGCAGCATGGTGAGGGACAGTAGATCTATGCAGCATGGAGAGGGACAGTAGGTATATACAGCATGGAGAGGGACAGTAGATCTATGCAACATGGATAGGAACAGTAGGTATATACAGCATGGAGAGGGACAGTAGATCTATGCAGCATGGATAGGGACAATAGATCTATGCAGCATGGAGAGGGACAGTAGATCTATGCAGCATGGAGAGGGACAATAGATCTATGCAGCATGGAGAGGGACAGTAGATCTATGCAGCATGGAGAGGGACAGTAGGTATATGCAGCATGGATAGGAACAGCAGGTATATGCAGCATGGATAGGAACAGCAGGTATATGCAGCATGGATAGGAACAGCAGGTATATGTAGCATGGAGAGGGACAATAGATCTATGCAGCATGGATAGGAACAGCAGGTATATGCAGCATGGATAGGAACAGCAGGTATATGCAGCATGGATAGGAACAGCAGGTATATGCAGCATGGATAGGAACAGCAGGTATATGCAGCATGGAGAGGGACAATAGATCTATACAGCATGGAGAGGGACAATAGATCTATGCAGCATGGATAGGAACAGCAGGTATATGCAGCATGGATAGGAACAGCAGGTATATGCAGCATGGATAGGAACAGCAGGTATATGCAGCATGGATAGGAACAGCAGGAATATGCAGCATGGATAGGAACAGCAGGTATATGCAGCATGGATAGGAACAGCAGGTATATGCAGCATGGAGAGGGACAATAGATCTATGCAGCATGGATAGGAACAGCAGGTATATGCAGCATGGATAGGAACAGCAGGTATATGCAGCATGGATAGGAACAGCAGGTATATGCAGCATGGATAGGAACAGCAGGTATATGCAGCATGGATAGGAACAGCAGGTATATGCAGCATCGAGAGGGACAGTAGGTATATGTAGCATGGAGAGGGACAATAGATCTATGCAGCATGGATAGGAACAGCAGGTATATGCAGCATGGATAGGAACAGCAGGTATATGCAGCATGGAGAGGGACAGTAGGTATATGCAGCATGGATAGGAACAGCAGGTATATGCAGCATGGATAGGAACAGCAGGTATATGCAGCATGGATAGGAACAGCAGGTATATGCAGCATGGATAGGAACAGCAGGTATATGCAGCATGGATAGGAACAGCAGGTATATGCAGCATGGATAGGGACAGTAGGTATATGCAGCATGGATAGGAACAGCAGGTATATGCAGCATGGATAGGAACAGCAGGTATATGCAGCATGGATAGGAACAGCAGGTATATGCAGCATGGATAGGAACAGCAGGTATATGCAGCATGGATAGGAACAGCAGGTATATGCAGCATGGATAGGAACAGCAGGTATATGCAGCATGGATAGGAACAGCAGGTATATGCAGCATGGATAGGAACAGAAGGTATATGCAGCATGGATAGGAACAGTAGGTATATGCAGCATGGATAGGAACAGCAGGTATATGCAGCATGGATAGGAACAGCAGGTATATGCAGCATGGATAGGAACAGCAGGTATATGCAGCATGGATAGGAACAGCAGGTATATGCAGCATGGATAGGAACAGCAGGTATATGCAGCATGGATAGGAACAGTAGGTATATGCAGCATGGATAGGAACAGCAGGTATATGCAGCATGGATAGGAACAGCAGGTATATGCAGCATGGATAGGAACAGCAGGTATATGCAGCATGTGATTCACTCAGTAAATCAATAGAACAGGCATTGGTCCAAGTGCTGCAGTCAGATATCTGAGGAGAGACGTGTGTCATTCAGTCAGTGTTTCTCTGTTAACTTTTCCCTTGTGATCTCTCCCTCCATTTCTCTCCCCTTGTATCTCTCTACCTCTCTGTCTTTCTCTGTCTTTCTTTCTATATCCCTCTCTACCTCTCTTCCCCCACTACCTTTCTATGCATCTCCAGTCTGTCAGTGACTTCTGTACAGATCCAAACACCTTTGTGCTCAACTCCACCCACTTCAACTCTGGGACCAGCTCAGGTACAGTAGTGCATCGCTGCACACTAACAAAGAGTCTCTGATCACTTCATTCATATAGCCATTCATTTTGATGCTGAAATGCCCTGACACACTTTATTCATTGCTGATTGATGGTCTGCTGCTGTCCTCTGTCCTATCCAGACGTGTTGGATTATTACCTGACCTGCAGCAGACGTATGAACAGCCCTTTCCAGCAGGTAGTAACTGTTCTCTGTAGATGGTGTGTCTCACGTAGTGGTGTTAGGGGATCAGGGTTTCAATAACACATGGACTCTTCTGAGTGCCCTGAAATGAGTGGGCTGGACCAATGTAAATATATGGGGGTTTGTATTATTTCTGGGCAGCTCTGTAATTCCAAACCTGGTGGCACTGATATAGAACAGTAAGTAAACTTGTATTATCTGATAGGTACTGATCAGGATGTTTGTAGATTATACAGTGTTAGCATGATGATGATGACGCTAAGCAATATTTTCAATGACCTGTTGTCTGCAGCTGCTGACCCAGTCACAGAGGGCCCTTTCCAGCATCCACACACACCTATCCAGCCTGGACCGGAATGCTCTCCCACAGGTCCCCAAGGCAGAGGTACATCACACTGGGCCAGGGTGCAACCCATGACACAAAATGGCTGCCAAATATATAAAGCACAGTGTCATGTTTATGAAACTGAGTGTGATATTATCCTTACCTATTGTCGTTGTAGAAGTCACTCAGGGAGGTTCAGCAGATTCTCAATGCCACAGAGGGCAACTTTCACCAGCTGGTGGCGCTACTCCACTGTCGAGGTCTCAACAAGGTAGGCCTGGTGTTTAACATGGGGTGTAATGGTCTCTGGTGTGTTCTTGCTTTTTTCTCAAGTCTTTTAGCTCTTTCTGTCTCTGTTTCTTAGGATTATATTGACTCTTTGAAAGGCCTGTGCTCTGACGGGATGGAGGGATTGCTCTACCTCTCCCTCTACTCTTTCCTTTCGGCTCTGGCCTTCACTGCCATCCTCTGTTCCCTGCCCGGCGCCTGGAGAAGCTTCCCCAGGTGTGTGTGTGTGTGTATAATGTTGTTGCTTAAGTTTTGTACATCATAGTTTAACATTTCCTCGGAACATGCTCAGCAGTAAGGTAAGGTTGTATACTATATAGAGGTGCATCTCTAGGCGTGGGTTGACGTACTGGATGGATATGTAATTCACTACTGTACCACCAGGTCTGTCAGAGCTTCTGTCTGTGTGGCTGTCTGTAGTAAACAGCTTCCAACTGTGTCACAGCCAGAAACATGAAGGGAAAAACAGATTCAGGGATCAACAAGGGGATTATTTTTTTCTATTTGCGAATATCGATGTAAAATTAACAGGAGGTCTGTATTCCAGAGGACATTGCTGAATGCACCATCACAAACCCATTAATTTAACAGATAAAAACATATATACAGTGAGGGAAAAAAGTATTTGACCCCTCTACAAAGCATGAATTAGTACTTGGTGGCAAAACCCTTGTTGGCAATCACAGAGGTCAGATGTTTCTTGTAGTTGGCCACCAGGTTTGCACACATCTCAGGAGGTATTTTGTCCCACTCCTCTTTGCAGATCTTCTCCAAGTCATTAAGGTTTCGAGGCTGACGTTTGGCAACTCAAACCTTCAGCTCCCCTTTTCTACGGGATTATGGTCTGGAGACTGGCTAGGCCACTCCAGGACCTTAATGTGCTTCTTCTTGAGCCACTCCTTTGTTGCCTTGGCTGTGTGTTTTGGGTCATTGTCATGCTGGAATACCCATCCACGACCCATGTTCAATGCCCTGGCTGAGGGAAGGAGGTTCTCACCCAAGATTTGATGGTACAGCGTCCCTTTGATGCGGTGAAGTTGTCCTGTCCCTTTAGCAGTAAAACACTCCCAAAGCATGTTTCCACCTCCATGTTTGATGGTGGGGATGGTGTTCTTGGGGTCATAGGCAGCATTCCTCCTCCTCCAAACACGGCGAGTTGAGTTGATGCCAAAGAGCTCCATTTTGGTCTCATCTGACCACAACACTTTCACCCAGTTGTCCTCTGAATCATTCAGATGTTCATTGGCAAACTTCAGACGGGCATGTATATGTGCTTTCTTGAGCAGGGGGACCTTGCGGGCGCTGCAGGATTTCAGTCCTTCACGGCGTAGTGTGTTACCAATTGTTTTCTTGGTGACTATGGTCCCAGCTGCCTTGAGATCATTGACAACATCCTCCCGTGTAGTTCTGGGCTGATTCCTCACCGTTCTCATGATCATTGCAACTCTATGAGGTGAGATCTTGCATGGAGCCCCAGGCCGAGGGAGATTGACAGTTCTTTTGTGTTTCTTCCATTTGTGAATAATCGCACCAACTGTTGGCACCTTCTCACCAAGCTGCTTGGCGATGGTCTTGTAGCCCATTCCAGCCTTGTGTAGGTCTACAATCTTGTCCCTGACATCATTGGAGAGCTCTTTGGTCTTGGCCATGGTGGAGAGTTTGGAATCTGATTGATTGATTGCTTCTGTGGACAGGTGTCTTTTATACAGGTAACAAACTGAGATTAGGAGCACTCCCTTTAACAGTGTGCTCCTAATCTCAGTTTGTTACCCGTATAAAAGAAACCTGGGAGCCAGAAATCTTTCTGATTGAGAGGGGGTCAAATACTTATTTCCCTCATTAAAATGCAAATCAATTCATAACATTTTTGACGTGTTTTTCTGGATCTTTTGTTGTTATTCTGTCTCTCACTGTTCAAATAAACCTACTATTAAATTTATAGACGGATCATTACTTTGTCAGTGGGCAAACAAACAAAATCAGCAGGGGATCAAATACGTTTTCCCTCACTGTATACAGTACTGTGCAAAAGTTTTAGGCAGGTGTGAAAATAGGCTGTAAAGTAAGAATGCTTTAAAAAATAGACATGTTAATTGTTAACAAAATGCAAAGTGAGCGAACAGAAGAAATATCTACATCAAATCAATATTTGGTGTGACCCCCCTTTGCCTTCAAAACAGCATCAATTCTTCTAAGTACACTTGCAGACTGTTTTTGAAGTAACTCGGCAGGTAAGTTGGCCCAAACATCTTGGAGAACCAACCACAGTTCTTCTGTGGATTTAGGCAGCCTGAGGTGCTTCTCTCTCTTCATGTAATCCCAGCCAGACTCGATGATGTTGAGATCAGGGCTCGGTGGGGGCCGTACCATCACTTCCAGGACTCCTTGTTCTTCTTTAAGCTGAAGATAGTTCTTAATGACTTTCGCTGTATGTTTGGGGTCGTTGTCATGCTGCAGATAAAATTTGGGGCCAATCAGATGCTTCACAGATGGTATTGCATGATGGATAAGTATCTGCCTGTACTTCTCAGAAATGAATTGATCATCATTACCACCTGTTTGGTATAATTGTTTAATCATACACCTGACTATATACCTACAAAATCCCTGACTTTGTGCAAGTGTACCTACAAGAATTGATGCTGTTTTGAAGGCAAAGCACACCAAATATGGATTGGTTTAGATTTTTCTTCTGTTCACTCATTTTGCATTTTGTTTATTGATAAAAATAATATTTTAACATGTCTATTTTTGAAAGCATTCTTACTTTACAGCATTTTCTCACACCTGCCTAAAACGTTCACACAGTGCTGTATATTATTATTTTACAACTATTTTTTGTTTTCTTGTACAGTAGGGTAAAAGTACACAGATGTTGTGGCTGTCTTCCACACATGTACAGTGTGTTCCATATCTGTTCCATTGGATTTAAAGGTTCATACAAAGTGTTACTAAAACCCCTAATTGTTGTTCTCATGAGTTCTCCTCTCCCCTCTCTCTGGCGGGTGACAGTGATTCCGAGGAGTATGAAGATTCGGACAGCGAGAGCGAGGACCCCTTCACTTCCCATCAGGCACGTAGACAGCCGGCCGTGGGGTCTCAGCGAGGGGCCTTGCCCCCCTTCTATAATTACCAGGGGGCCGGGTGGACTCCTCCATTTTCTAGCGCGCCACCCCTCCCGTGAGTAACACAGACACACAGACACACAGACAGACAGACAGAGTTGCCTCAGTGAGACCCCCAGTGAATAAGATGAAGTTGCCCCCAGTCACTGATCTATGGTCAGTTTTTTTTACTATAGTGGCTGAGGATGAAGACTTGGAGATTAAGCTGATCCTAGATCTGTGCCTTGGTGTAACTTCAACTCGAAGCTCCCACCTGAAGCCAACAAGATCAGGACACTCATATAGGCCCAGTATAGAGTAGTGGAGCGTGCATGAACACACACAGACCTACTGACTAAGTCTGTTATGTTAATGAGCATAAGTGAAGGATAGGTACAAAACAGAGACACACAGAGGTTTTAGATGCACAGCTTGAAAAGACACACATCTTTACTTCACCACACCCTGTAATGTTAGCATACATGAACACATGGCAAACGTTTGACATTGGAAATACATTGGATATAGTTCTATCTCACACCCACCCAGACATGTACAGTGATGGAGTAGTCAGAACCCCTCCTCCATATAGACACATACGGATCACTTTGTCAGGGGAAGCAAACACACGCAACGCAGACAGACACACAGACAGGTCTACTGTGGACTGCAGGGTAGGCAGAGAAACAGACACACAGACAGATCTACTGTGGACTGCAGGGTAGGCAGAGAAACAGACACACAGATAGAGAAACAGACAGACAGATAGAGAAACAGACCCACAGATAGAGAAACAGACACACAGACAGATCTACGGTGGACTGCAGGGTAGGCAGAGAAATGGACACACAGATAGATCTACTGTGGACTGCAGGGTAGGCAGAGAAACAGACACACAGATAGATCTACTGTGGACTGCAGGGTAGGCAGAGAAACAGACACACAGACAGATCTACTGTGGACTGCAGGGTAGGCAGAGAAACACACACAGACAGATCTACTGTGGACTGCAGGGTAGGCAGAGAAACAGACACACAGACAGGTCTACTGTGGCCTGCAGGGTAGGCAGAGAAACAGACACACAGACAGATCTACTGTGGACCGCAGGGTAGGCAGAGAAACAGACACACAGACAGATCTACTGTGGCCTGCAGGGTAGGCAGAGAAACAGACACACAGACAGATCTACTGTGGCCTGCAGGGTAGGCAGAGAAACAGACACACAGACAGATCTACTGTGGCCTGCAGGGTAGGCAGAGAAACAGACACACAGACAGATCTACTGTGGACTGCAGGGTAGGCAGAGAAACCGACACAACTCCAGAAGTCTGTCTTTCTGTGTGTCTGTCTATCGGTCTGTCGCACCTTCCAAGACAGACATAGACCGGTTCGATCGATCACTCACAGATCTTGAGTGTGTTTCAAATGACACCCTATTCACAATATAGTGCACTACTTTGGGCCAAGTGTCCGAAAGTAGTGCACTATATGGGGAATAGGGTGTCATTTGAGACACATACATTAATACTGCGGAGATATGAGGCTCAGGTTGACCTAGGAAAACCCCATCACTCCCACCCACCATCCACACTGTGGTGTCCAAGTCTCATGTTATCAAGTCTCTCAAATTACTCTCACCTCTCTCTCTTGCTGTCTCTGTCCTTTATTATTTCTTTATCACTCTCTCACTCTCTCGGTCTTTCACTCCCTCTCACTGTCACTTCCTCTCTTTCACTCTCTCACTCTCTGTCTTTCACTCTCTCACTCTCTCGGTCTTTCACTCCCTCTCACTGTCACTTCCTCTCTTTCACTCTCTTACTCTCTGTCTTTCACTCTCTCACTCTGTCTTTCACTCCCTCTCACTGTCACTTCCTCTCTTTCACTCTCTCACTCTCTATCTTTCACTCTCTCACTCTCTGTCTTTCACTCCCTCTCACTGTCTCTTCCTCTCTTTCACTCTCTCACTCTCTCACTCTCTCGGTCTTTCACTCCCTCTCACTTTCACTCTCTCGGTCTTTCACTCCCTCTCACTGTCACTTCCTTTCTTTCACTCCCTCTCACTGTCACTTCCTCTCTTTCACTCCCTCTCACTGTCACTTCCTCTCTTTCACTCCCTCTCAATGTCACTTACTCTCTTTCACTCCCTCTCACTGTCACTTCCTCTCTTTCACTCCCTCTCAATGTCACTTCCTCTCTTTCACTCCCTCTCACTGTCACTTCCTCTCTTTCACTCCCTCTCACTGTCACTTCCTCTCTTTCACTCCCTCTCACTGTCACTTCCTCTCTTTCACTCCCTCTCACTGTCACTTCCTCTCTTTCACTCCCTCTCACTGTCACTTCCTCTCTCACTCCCTCTCACTGTCACTCCCTCTCACTGTCACTCCCTCTCACTGTCACTTCCTCTCTTTCACTCCCTCTCACTGTCACTTCCTCTCACTGTCACTCCCTCTCACTGTCACTCCCTCTCAATGTCACTTCCTCTCTTTCACTCCCTCTCACTGTCACTTTCTCTCACTGTCACTCCCTCTCACTGTCACTTTCTCTCTCTCACTCTCTTTCTATACTTTGCTAGTCCAGTTAATGCCATAAGAAGCGTACTTTCCTACCTTATGTCTTAGCATGTAGAACATAACTAAATGCCAAGTCCAGTTAATGCCCTAAGAAGTGTACTTTCCTACCTTATGTCTTAGCATGTAGAACATAACTAAATGTCAAGTCCAGTTAATGCCCTAAGAAGTGTACTTTCCTACCTTATGCCTTAGCATGTAGAACATAACTAAATGCCAAGTCCAGTTAATGCCCTAAGAAGTGCACTTTCCTACCTTATGTCTTAGCATGTAGAACATAACTAAATGCCAAGTCCAGTTAATGCCCTAAGAAGTGTACTTTCCTACATTATGCCTTAGCATGTAGAACATAACTAAATGCCAAGTCCAGTTAATGCCCTAAGAAGCGTACTTTCCTACCTTATGTCTTAGCATGTAGAACATAACTAAATGCCAAGTCCAGTTAATTCCCTAAGAAGTGTACTTTCCTACCTTATGTCTTAGCATGTAGACCATAACTAAATGCCAAGTCCAGTTAATGCCCTAAGAAGTGTACTTTCCTACCTTATGTCTTAGCATGTAGAACATAACTAAATGCCAAGTCCAGTTAATGCCATAAGAAGTGTACTTTCCTACCTTATTTCTTAGCATGTAGAACATAACTAAATGCCAAGTCCAGTTAATGCCCTAAGAAGTGCACTTTCCTACCTTATGTCTTAGCATGTAGAACATAACTAAATGCCAAGTCCAGTTAATGCCCTAAGAAGTGTACTTTCCTACCTTATGTCTTAGCATGTAGAACATAACTAAATGGCAAGTCCAGTTAATGCCCTAAGAAGTGTACTTTCCTACCTTATGTCTTAGCATGTAGAACATAACTAAATGCCAAGTCCAGTTAATGCCATAAGAAGTGTACTTTCCTACCTTATGTCTTAGCATGTAGAACATAACTAAATGCCAAGTCCAGTTAATGCCCTAAGAAGTGTACTTTCCTACCTTATGTCTTAGCATGTAGAACATAACTAAATGCCAAGTCCAGTTAATGCCCTAAGAAGTGTACTTTCCTACCTTATGTCTTAGCATGTAGAACATAACTAAATGCCAAGTCCAGTTAATGCCCTAAGAAGTGTACTTTCCTACCTTATGTCTTAGCATGTAGAACATAACTAAATGTCAAGTCCAGTTAATGCCCTAAGAAGTGTACTTTCCTACCTTATGTCTTAGCATGTAGAACATAACTAAATGCCAAGTCCAGTTAATGCCATAAGAAGTGTACTTTCCTACCTTATGTCTTAGCATGTAGAACATAACTAAATGCCAAGTCCAGTTAATGCCATAAGAAGTGTACTTTCCTACCTTATGTCTTAGCATGTAGAACATAACTAAATGTCAAGTCCAGTTAATGCCCTAAGAAGTGTACTTTCCTACCTTATGTCTTAGCATGTAGAACATAACTAAATGCCAAGTCCAGTTGGTGTATTCAGGCGCTGTAAACACTGTGATTGTCAGTGGCCCTAGCCTAGATCTAATAGTAACAGTATCATGACCAAACTGCCCAGAGTAAAGTAACTCAGATTCCAGGTACCCAATAAACAATAAGAATGCAGTGGACTCCTGATAAATGCTCTGGTTTGGGGCCGCCTGGAAAGCACACACTAAAGTGGAGCATGTGGATATCCAGAGCAATTAAAAATTAATGTATTTTGAATTGGGACTGGTGAAGTTTTAAATTGCCATGCACGTACACGTTGTACACAAATGTGCACTTCATCATTGTACATGAGTTTGCATTTCCCAAAGTGCACATCTCAGGAGTGGACTGTGTGTATAATATCTGTGTCCCCCATGCTGAAACCTCCAGCTATCCCCCTGCCTACGTCGATATAGTGCCCTAATAACACTAATGCCACCAGTTATAAGGAGGTTTCTACATCACCATTTCGCTAATTGCTCTTCCTCCCTTTCTCTTCTTACCCCACCTCGGTTCCCTCCTTTGGTCCACCACCCTCTTTTTGTTTTTCTCAATGTGTCTCATCCCTTTTTCCCCTCTCTCTCTCACTCATTCTCCACTCCTTCTCCTCTTCCTCCTCTTCTGCCTTCCTGCTTTTCCTTTCGTTTCCTCTCTCTTTCTGTCTCTTTTCAGGACTCCAAACGTTTCCTCCAATGGCAACCCTGGCTATGAGAGCCTACCCCTGACTGACAGGCAGTCCCCACCCCCCTCTGTGAGTTCCTTTGTATTCGTGACATCCTAATCTGTGCCATTTGTCATCACTAGGTGTGTAAACCGTCACTCGAGGTGTTATTTGCCTGTACGTTTGTCATTAGTCGATAATAAACATTCTGGATCTAACTAACTGGTGGTGGTGATGGTAGTGGTGATGATGGTGGTGGTGGTAGTGGTGATGGTGGTGGTGGTAGTGGTGATGGTGGTGGTAGTGGGGATGGTGGTGGTGGTAGTGGGGATGGTAGTGGTGGTGATGGTCAAGGTGGTGATGGTAGTGGTGATGGTGGTGGTGGTGTGGCTCCAACCTCACAGGGCCCTGTAAGCCAGGAGTGTAGACAAGGGTGGGCCTGGGTAACGTTGGCCCATCCAAATTTCTGCAGGCCCATCTACCAACTAAATTCTGTCTACGCACCTGCTGTAAACTGGCATTCTTTTGTTTATTCAAATAACCTAAAGTATGTGTACTATCGCTTGAATGGGAAAGCTCACTTTCTGCCCCTAACAACTAACTCCGTCGGTTGTCACCTCTCTGACTTTGGACATGCTAGAAAGGACGTATATACAGTGCTTTCTGACCACAAACCTGAGACCTAACCCTAACCATTACCCTACCTTTGTCCTTTCTAGCATTCCCATCCCAGTCCTAACTTTTACAACAGTCCCTGGTGCTTGTGGTAGAAGTTGCCTCCATCCACCTCTGATCTGGGATCAGATTACCTGACACCCATTCCTAACCTTAACCATTTGGAGGTAAAGACCCTGGATCAGTGGTTGTGGATATCTTCTACCTCCTCTACCCTTGTTGTTAGGGGAATAACGTGACCACGTGAGTGCTCATCTTCCTACATGAGATGATTTTGAAACTAATTTGAATAATGGAGATTTCTTGTTGTTTTCTTGTCTCCCTTCTCTCTGCACACCCTCCTCTGTGGATCTTCAATGGCGGCTCCCCCATATCGAATCAAAACGCTGTTTCTGAAAGTACAGTACTCTCCCAGCATGCTGACTGGTTACGGGGGTCGTCAAACACACCCCAACTCCGCCCATTCAAGGAACCTGTATCCACGCTAATTTTTTTCAATGTTTAAAAAAGTATAGAATTTTTTTTCATTTTCTTATGAATGGACACTTTATTGAGATGAAGAAAAAATAACTAATCCCCAAAAATCGATCTTTAGATGTAAATTAAAGGTGCGTAACGTCAGTACCAACAAGGTTGAATAGCCTGCTGTAGAACCTCACAGTAAACTAATGTCAGATAGATACAGTAGGTAGCATGATTATGAAGAGGTCTGAACCAGGTTCACCCCTTACAATCCCCCTTGTCTGTCCAGTGTCAACAGTTGCGAGGTGAGCCATAATGGTATTGACGTTACAACATTGTAGTTCTATATTTTTTAAATGTAGCACCAGTTTATTTTCACGTTTTTATATCTATATCTTGTTGTAGAGAAACACTGACACGTAGAAACAAGACACATTGAGTGAATGAATATGCAGTCTCCTCACTTGGTATTCAACGTGCAATTTTTATTTGATTTACTTTTTATAGGTGAAAATTCTGTATCTCCTTTGTATTACCTTCTGATACTATACATTTCACTGTTGATGACATTATCTAAATCAGGGATGGGTAACTCCTGTCCTTGGGGCCGGAGTGGTGAATAAACTAATTGCATTCTAAACAGAAGATCATGATTCGGTGATTATTGGAGTCAGCTGCAGAAGGGACACCAAGGACTGGAGTTGCCCATCCCCTCATGAAACTTTGCTCTTAAAAAGAACATTCAAGAGAGGGCTATAGTACAAACCTCTTTGTAGGCTGAATTGAGAACTACAACTCCCATCCAACCACGAGACCATTAGAACTACAACTCCCATGCAATGACAGCAGGCACATAGCAATAAAACTCCTGCCACTGGTGCTGCAGTAGCTCTACCGTAAATAGCAATAATAACTATATAGCAGTGGGTTTCTGGGGTCTCTATAGGATGTTATGTACATATATGATGTCAGATTTCATTGAACACCCTCCTTATCTACTGACCTTGTTAACCCTTGAATTGCGTTTGTATGGTATAATCAATGCTCCTTTTGAATGGCATCCTTTTTCACTCCAGAGTCTAATATAAATAAAATAACAATTAATAAAGTTGCCTTGTTTAAGTCACTCAACTGTGAATGAACTGTGCTGCTGAACCTCTGAAAGACGAGACACATCGTTACATATAAATAACATTTTCTTTATATCCTCTGACTGTGTGTGTAGTTTGAGCGCGTGTAACAGAAAGACAATGCTCCCATTCACTCGGATATGCATAGTTAGATGTAGACAGAACAAACAGAAGCATTATTTTCACACAGTCAGTTGTCAACACGACATCCAGTGCCGCCTCTGTACCTCCTCTTTGCATAGAATAACAAAGACAAACTAGTTCTAACGGATCTACCTCAGTGCATAGAATAACAAAGAAACTAGTTCTAACTGATCTACCTCGACAGTGCAGTGCATAGGAAGAAGGAAGGAAAAATATATAGATGCAGCTGTAGTGTAGAAATCCAAACAGTCAGTAAACTGTTACAAACGAGTAATTTGGGACAGAAATCCCTCGTCATCTTAAATGATCTTTGGCACTTCGTGTCTAAGAGTGCCCACACTCCTCAGCAACCGGTAATGCATTTCCTGAAATATGTACTTTTTGTTAAGCGCCTCTTGTTTTCTAAAATGTTATTTGTTTTTCCAGAGTAGAGCAGGAGTTTTGAGTCCCATGCTGAATGAATGAAGGAATGCCCAGGCCAGAGGAATCAGTTCCTGAGGTCATCAGAGTTCAGCCAGGTTCCGTACTCCTCCACGTCCCTCCTCACAACCAGGAGCATCTCTGCCACGTCCGGAGACAGAACTTCACTGAGAAATGTACTGAGAGGGAGAGAAGGGGAGTGTGGTGAATGAGAGAGTACAAATGGGAGAGTGAGAGAGACTGGTTTACAAGAGTGCAAAGTACAACCTGTAACAAGCAGACACTGTGGTAAGCCCCATGTGACCACTCCTCTAACAGGATGAGATCAAACTCTGACTAGTAGTCTACCACAGTCAAATTGTGGGCTGCGTTCAAGAGTTCCTGACAGGGTAAATATGTAAATAAAAATTACAGAGGGACATTTCTGTTTGCAAACAATTAGCATGACAAGTTTAGCATTTGCATATTTTTGCATTTATCACTATCACAGCTGTAAAGTTGGAGATACTGTGTCTTTGATTAAGAGTTGTACAATACATGTCTGCATAGTCGTCCCTCCCATCACTCACCGGAGATCTGCTTCGTTCCCAATGCAGACAGGACTCTTTAGTTTGGAGTCGAGGTTGTAGTAGTGTCCATTAACCTGGCGCACTGCAAGCCAGTGCCGCCGCTTGACGGGGAGGGACACAATTCCAAGAGAGACACGTGACGGAACGTTCAGGATGAACCCCTGGACCTTGTCAACACAGAGACTCTGTACTGTTCTGAGGGAGAAATAGGAAAAGGGATGTAGATTTTGGTTTAAAATCAACAGAGTCACTGTGGTGGTGAAGGGGAGGAACAGTAGGAGTAGACAATCTGTGGCAAAATTTCCTTATCAGAATATTTTCTTTGGTCAATAAAACTTGCTCTTCATGACCTGTAGCGGTACTTGGTTGGATTTGAATTTATTACACAGGTGTATTCCATTGGCAATCATATCTTCCAAATCTGTCTGGCCCTGAGGTATTGAAGACTGACCTGCGTTTGTCCCACCATACTGCAGCCAACTCTCTGCTCTGTAGGGCAGCCATGATGACGTTGACGTCATAGTTGCCTGTGCCCAGCATCGAGCGGTGAGGGTTCACCACACACTGTGGAGCGAGCCTGGGGAGGAAGGGGAAAGAAGGGAACATGGTAAAAACAGATTCACATGCTGTGGTGGGTGCTCTTTGGATCACAGGCTTATAGCAGTACTTGATGATTTACATGCAGAGATTGCATATTGAAGAGTCTGTTTTATCATTGACACAAAGAACTCTGTTTAGCCAAAACACCACCCCCTAAAGATGACATTACACACACATCGCCTGACCTAAGTGACCTCACCGCTTGCAGATGTCATCTGCCGTCTCCTTGGTGAACACTTGTTCTTGCAGAACGTTGTTCAGAGCATGAATGGCGCACAACTCCAGTCGCTGCTTCTCATGGAATACCTCTCCTTCGCTCATAATAACCCTGTTGATAGACAAAATACACAACATGTTGACTGCAGCTGTCCAATACATTGTTGAATATATGAACTTTCAACAAAACAGTGAAAAGGGAATTAATTAAACACTTTCCAAGGGAACAAAACAATAGCTATCTCCTCTGTAATACTCCAGAAAAAAACACGTGCATTCGAAGTCCAATAGAATGCTTAATTTCATTCAATTATTAACTAACTAACGAGATCAGTCTTTACCGTATTGGAAGTTGCCCGCAGTGTAATGGTCAAATAAAGCGGTGTATCAAAGTCAGTAATAGCTCTTTCGGTGCTCTTATTCCACGACAAAACAAAATAATAAAATGTACCTAGCGTACACGTAAATATATTATACATAAACTTGTTGATTTTACGCTCACAAGATCATGCTAGTGAACTCTCTAGTAAGAATGGGGAAAAACCGGAAGCTTGATTGTTGTTGTTCAACTGTCACGCCGGTAAATTGGAGCGAGCGTTGTTTTTGTCTTCGCTGAATTTCTCTGCAACGCACATCAGGCTATCCAATCAGTGATTAGTGCGCGCTGAAAGCCAGGAACTATGCGTGGTGCTAGCAAAGATGGCGCGCCTGGAAAAGCCCATAGACTTAGATAGACATCGCATCATTGTATATGTACTACAGTGTTATGGTGTTTGTGAGAGCAGGGGCAGCGCAATTGAGGGCATCTCTATTTTGAAGTAATCAATTTTCTATGATTTGGTAAACAAACTGAATATGTGCATACCACGGAGAAATAATAAGAACTGAAGACTACATCCAATATGTCCGCCCGTTGTTTTCAAGATAATCTACTCACTTTCGCATATGTTGATTAATTTCATCGACCGTCTATATCTGAGATGCAACCGCACAAGGAACAGCGCAAGCAGTGATCACGTCATCACATCGTCCAAAAACAGAGCAGACATTTGATGAATATAAAATGTTAATATCTTCGGTTGTGAGTGATGGATTTCAAAGATGATGGTACAAAAAAAACCTAAAAAACACGTTTTATATCTTTGTATTGTATTTTACTAGATGAAATGCGTTATGTTGTCCTACATTAATTTCACATTTCCACAAACTTCAGTGTTTCCTTTCAAATGGTATCAAGAATATGCATATCCTTGCTTCAAATCCTGAGCTACAGGCAGTTAGATTTGGGTATGTCATTTTTGGCGAAAATTGAAAAAAAGGGTCCGGTCCTTAAGATTAAACTGCTGTACAGAAGCAAAACTGTGGGAGCTGTCAAAACCATTCTTCTAGACCGGAACCCTGTCCTCCTGGTGCATACTGCCACCTGGAGTGCGTTGTTTGAACAGGTATAAAGCTTGCCAATGTACTGCCACCTGCAGTTATGGAATGTTTGTTCACAAGCTGATCCCTCCTGGTGACCTGGTTGGAATTATGTGATCCTTCCTTAACCCATAGGAAGTCCCACCCAGTGACTACTTCAAAATGGTGAAAGTGCTCAATGGCGCTGCCCATTCTAAATGAGACATTTGGGCACTAGAGTCCTCTATCTATCTCTATGGGAAAAGCCACAAACATCGTGTCCAAATTAGCATTACTAGTTTGTTCCTTAGAAAAAATACTGTTTAACTGTTTAATGTAAATGAAAATGATTGAATTACTTTATTGTATTTTTACAACATTGCAATTAACAGCCATAAAAATCACATTTGACAAAAAAGTATTTGCACATGACACAAGCAATCATGTCATTAATCGAAAAAAAAAATCTGATTGCAGAGGGAAATCTCTGTGCATTGTTTTCCTACAAATAATTCGAAGAAAACATCCAGAACCATAATTCCGAAATAGAAACACGCAGACAATGTAGTGATGAGGCGCACTCTAGTGGTCAATAGAAATACTGCAGGAAAAAGTCTCAGTGGGGGTTGAAGGCCAAAACCTTCCCTTCCAAAATGATGGATACTAGGAATAATTTAAATGTAATGTTACTTGGAATGTACCTTTCCAAATCTCAGGTGTATCACTGTATCTTGAGGATGGCATTAATAATCACTCATCCACATTAATTTACTTTTAAATAACAGGGAAGTTTCTGTCTGTCACATGGTAGACACTTTCCCACTCTGGCCTTTGTGACCTTAGTTCTCAGGATGGTTGGTCAGGGCCAGGGGCTTTCAAATTCAATCTGAGCTGATGTCAGTAGACTGGGGTTGGCAGGCTGTGATGTTTTCTATTTTTTGTTTGTACAGAAGCAACACTTACATTAGATTTGCTGTGAGCTGTAAAAGTTTCCTCCATGCAAGTAATACATGTGATAAGAGTCTTACAGGTACAGATATTTAACCCCTTATTATAATGTAGGATGCCAGTGCTTGATGGTTTGGTACCTTAACCTTGAGCAAATTAATGTTTTACCTCATGCAACAAGGGGTTACGTACCCAGGTTTTATTGTGCTGCTCACCAAAAGTCATGAAGAGTGAAATGGTGATTTGTGGAAGATCCTAAACAATTATGTGGACAGGTTTGAGAAATAGCTACATTTGTTGTAAGGCCTTGGAATGGATGGCATTATGTGTGAACATTAGAATGACGACCATATTGTTAGACAAAGTTGCTATTGTAGTAATTCCCAAGCATATCTAACATTTTGACTAATAGTTCATGCTTCTGATAGCATCAAACGTTCTAAATTCTCTCTGATTTGTTGCATTCTAGCCTGGTTGCCATCTCTGTGTCTCTGCTCAGCTATTACATTCCACTCCTTGCCAAAGCCAATGGCAGGAGTGGCAAGGAGTTGAATGTTAGCTAAAAAGACTGGTACCTCGACTAGTATTAAATTAAAATCAAATCAAATCAAATTGTATTTGTCACATGCTTCGTAGAAAACAGTCGTAGACTCACAGTGAAATGCTTACATACGGGTCCTTTTCCAACAATGCATAGTTAAAGATCAAATAAAATAAATACAAATAAAATAGAAATAGTAACACAAGGAATAATTATGCAGTGAATAACGTGGGAGTACCAGTACCGAGTCGATGTGAAGGGGTACAACGTCATTTCAGGAAGCTATGTATTGTACATATAGGTGGGGGTAAAGAGAATAGGCAACAGGCTAGATAATATCATTAGCATATGTGGTGATTGTGAAAGTGTGTGGCGTCAGTATGCAATATGTGAGTGTGCATAGTCACTGCAGGTAGTCAGAGTTGCCATTTCTCAATATCGTTTAGAAGTCTTATTTATTTTATCTAGGCAAGTCTAGGCACATTTCTTATTTACAATGAGGGCCTAGCCTCCCAAACCCTAACCCAGACAACACCGCCCTACGGGACTCACAATCACGGCCAGTTGTGATACAGCCTGGAAACGAACCAGGCTCTGTAGTGACACCTCTAGTACTGAGACGAAGTGCCTTAGACCGCTGCACCACTCAGAAACGTATTTGGTTTCGGGATAGAAGCTGTTCAGAGTCCTGTTGGTTCCAGACTTGGTACATTGATTTGATTGGTACCACTTGCGGCAGCAAAGAGAACAGTCTTTGATAATTTGTTGAGCCTTCCTCCGACACTGCCGTCTATAGGTATATTGTATGGTCGAGTTAGGTTCACTGGGATTAGGTTATATTGAAATTTTAAAAAAAGTTTATATTGTGTATGTCTGTCAAGATGAAGGCCTACCCTATGGGTGGGTATGAGTTTTTCAAACGCACCTATGGCTTGGAATCATTTTTGACATTCTCGACTTTGGATGGCTGGTGGAAATGTCAAGTATGATGACGACGGCGCACCTACGATATGTGATTGGTCTTGTTGGTTAGGTTGTTTGTACACGTGATGTATGGCTAAAATGCCGATTGGTCAAGACAACACAATTTCATTTGGGAGACGTAGTCGTGTTCCGTGTCAACGAAAATAGTAGCTGGCTAGCTACTCTAGCACTTGGCCACCACATAACTTTGGCTAAAAACACTTTATTCCAGTAGCTCGCGTCTATTCACTGTATACGTTGTTTACACCAAAAAGCAGACTGGTTTTAGCAGAATAACGAATTGGAGTTTACGTGCTATCAGTGTGACTGAACTTTTGAGGAGAAGAATTTCAGCTAGCAAGCTGCAGCTGGCTAACGCGTTAGCATAACTTGATCGCTTGCTTGGCCATTTGAGATCTAAATAGTCGGCGATAACTGCATTTATTAATTTATTTGAGGTGTCGTGGACCACTTTCTCATCGATCAAGCATAAGCTGCAACTATTTATTAGTTGCTAGCTACCGTTGCTATTTAGACGAGGATCACAGAGTTAGCTAGCCCCAGTCACCTGAATACTAATATTCTTCGGAAGACATGGTAAGTTAAAATGTTCTACAAACACTTTCATAAATGGATACAATTATTGGTTATTTAGCTAGCTAAGAAAGCAAGTCAAATTGTTTGCCAGCTGTTTAGCTAACGTTAACTAGCTAACTACAGTAACATTACTTAGCCGAGACCTAACTTAGCTAACTAGTTAAGTTGGGTAGCTAACGTTAGTTGGTTATTTGCTTGGTATAGTTAACTAACTGGCGTTAGCTGATATAACGTTAGCTACGATTTTCTTTCGCAGGCTAGTTCAGTGTTGACACTTCTCCCGAACACAATTTAAATGGGAAACTGTCCAACATAAAGATGAATCACTAACTAACTTCTACACGATTGTCAGCAAATTAACTATCATAACGTTAGCACACCCCAAAGTTGGCGTATGTAGCTACCTATGCAAGTTCGCTAGCTACCTAATGATGATTTGGTTACCTAATGTTAGCTTGCTAGTTAGATATCTTATTTCCTCTCTTTTAGCGAAATTGAAGAGTTGTAATGAGAACTACATCAATATGTTACACGATTGGGCGATTTAATGGGAACGTTACATTAGCTATTTGACTTGACAATGATGTGAACTAGTCAGTAATTTTAGCCAGCAATGCTACCATTAGCTAGCTTTCGGCTAACTGTTAATTCGCTAGCTAGCTACAACCTAGCTTTATTTGGTAAAGACAGAATGGCTAACTTGATGCCCGTTTTGTATGGCTAGAAAATGCTTATACAATATCTTAACTTTGACCGGTTTGTACATTTATCAATGAAGTAAACTGCCAGACATTGGCTGATATCGCAGTTGTCAGTTGTGACACACAGTTTATCCACTGCACTCTCATGATGATATTAACGTGAATCACCACCTGGCCTGTACTGTATTCGACTCAACTCCACGATTTGCGACTAGTGTGGGCAAACTGGAATTCCTTAGTCCCATACAATTCCATTTTTAGCAAAAACTTCAGATTATAGCATCCAAAGAATAGCCCGCAATTACACAAATTAAATCAGTAGTTTTTTATTCAAATAGATTTTGTGACTAAGGAGCTCCAGTCTGTTCACACTAATCGCAGCTCATCTCCATCATAAATCGTGGAGTTGAGTTTAATCGGCTACAGGCATAAGGCTTATCAGACAGTAGATGGCTACATTGATTCTGAGCAACCATTTTGGTGACAGCTTTACTGAAATTGTACCTTACTGAGATTTTCCTGTTATTAATGTGTTTGTGATCATGGGATGTGTGGTTTCCATATCTATAGTATTTACCATATTTGCACCTTTCTGTTGGTAGTGGGACAGAATAGTAATGTGTGTGTGCCCCATTTATAGAACTCCAATGTAGAGAACTTGCCGCCCCAGGTTCTGCGTCTGGTGTACAAAGAGGTGTCTGCACTAGCTGCAGATCCCCCTGAGGGCATCAAGATCTACCCCAGCGAAGAAGACATCACAGAACTCCATACAGCCATCGAGGGACCAGGTAACGCATACCTCTGTCATGGGAAATGTTTTGTCTGCCTAGGAAAGCTGTAATGTAGAACATGCTGGGGTTGACATTAAGCTATCAAAGGTGCTTGTCCATCGGGCAAGTACAGGCAAAGGTCATAGTCACTTGCCCAAAAAACGAAAATGGTCTTTTACACATAAAAATGTGAACATTGTTTGAATGAGTCAGCATATTTATGAACTATTCAAACTCGTTTTTTCACAAGTTTCATGCTAATTCTGTAAAGAAGTTATCTTAAGGTGTCAGCATGCTTCAGTTCAGCTGGCGGTTAGCCGAAGTCAGACGAGTGTGCTCGTATACTTTAAAAGACCTTCGCTTGGAAAAACAAGTAAAAAGCAGAAATAGTATTGTTTGTCCATTTTTAAACACCATAGCCAGTATACACTTCCTCAACATAGGCAGAATTAATCTAAGAACTCAATAAATCTGTCACTAGTTTTGATGTTTTTGACAAGGATGTTTGCAGTATTTCGCAATTAAAAATTTTCATGAAAATGAGTCGTCACTTGTTGAATGACAACCGACTTCACTGAAGAATCCCTACTGTTGGCCAATCACTGACAAAGGGGTGTAGACTTCGGATACGGACTCTGGCTACCAACTTTGGCTTGCCGCAAGAAAAAATGTACGCCCAAACAACAACACACAAAAAGTCCAAAACTAACAAAAACGGCACAAATTATTGTCTTAATATATGCACAAACTCCTCCGAACTGTTTTGGCTGGGAAGCATGCAGACGCCTTTACTCTGACAGACTTCTGATGAAAAGGGTTAAAGTGTGTTTTAAAGTATATGAAGTGATGATCACACATGTAAAATACTCCATAGCGGCATGAAATTTAAGTCTCCGATACTTTTGTGTACTTTTTAGACAATAGTTCTGAAAGTAGCTCTCAGCAGCCAAAAGTGGTACTTGGAAATGGCATACTATCGCTCTGCTGAGTGTATCTTGTTGACTGTCACTCAAATGGTGAGGAGCTGAAGAGCATTTGCTGAAACTAATTGCTATGGGCGGGCCCAGGGGCTGGCCCATGTGGGCCCAGGGGCAGGGGCTGGCCCATGTGGGGTAAAATGTAGGGGATATGGTGCAGCACAGCTTCCAGAAAAGTCGCTTTCAAACTCTAGATTTTGTGGCTAATTCAGGTTAGACCTCAACTATGCTCAGATTACACACTGACTAGCTAACACACGACTAGAGGCAGTTGGCACAAATGCCTAAACATTTGATTTAGTTGTCCAATCTTCACTGTCTGAACTGGAAAACACTTAGGCCTACTTGAGTTGCAAGGTAATTTGTTAAATTATGGACTCCTACCGCCATTTGAGCACTGACATTTGCTACTGAAACAGGTGCGTCTTTCTCACTAATTTCACTGCACGTTTAGCCTACTCCTGTTTTAACAGGGTGTAATGAACTTATTGTTGGCTATTTGCCTTCATCAAAACAATGTTTTTGTTACATATGTCCATCTGTAACCTAGTCTAAATGACAGACTAGCAGTTCGCTAAATGGACCAGATGCATAATCTGCAGCGTGTAGTTGGAACACATTTCCCTACTTTAATCAACCAGTCCATTTTGAATTTGTGATAAAGCTGTTGTGATTTGGCAAGGAATGTAGCTTGTCTACAGTTTTGTTTGTGTATCCCATCTGTTAGATGCATTTTTCTAGGCAGTAATTTCTATAGTCTTAATGGGATCTTGGGTGCGCAACTCGTTTGTGTAGAGTGAGCGGTCGGATCTGAGTGGAGTGAGACGAGTAACTGAGGTGAAAGAGAATGTAGGGAGAACTGTGTGATCACTTGGCTTGATATTTTTCTTTTTTTGAGTCTCTTATGCACATGAACAAATGGAACACGAGTCGACGTGAATTAACGCTAGTCTTCAGAACAAAAGGCAGATTCCACCTAACCGACTGTTCAGTTTACCTGCCCTGGACAACCAGTAATGTCAACCCCTGCTTGACGTGGTTTATTTATTGTGCTTCAATAGAAGGAACCCCGTTTGCCGGGGGTGTTTTCCGGATGCGCCTGGTCCTGGGGAAGGACTTCCCTGCTGCACCACCGAAAGGCTACTTCCTAACCAAGATCTTCCACCCTAATGTGGGCCACAAGGGAGAGATCTGTGTCAATGTCCTGAAGAGGGACTGGAGGGCAGAGCTGGGTCTCAGACATGTATTACTGGTAAGAAACATTTAAGCATCTCTATAGGTGCTTCTTTTAATAATCCAAAATAGCAATGGGTGAAAGAAAATATTGTATCTGGTGCATTTTCTATTCTTAACATATTGTTTAGTGGTTCAAGGAAAACCTTGAAATATACCCTGATGACTCACTGGTGCTCATTCTCTCTCTCCCCTCAGACTATCAAGTGCCTTATGATCCATCCCAACCCTGAGTCGGCTCTCAACGAGGAGGCGGGGCGTCTGCTCCTGGAGGACTATACAGAGTATGCGTCCCGTGCTCGCCTCCTGACTGAGATCCATGCCATGGGGGGGCATGGGGGGACGTCGGGGGTGCCCCAGGACCCCGCCGATGGCCCCCAGCCCAAAAAACACGCAGGGGACCCTACCAAGAGGGCGATGGGGCCAGGGGTTGCCCCCTCTGCTGCTCTGGGTAACGGAGCCAATGGAAGCAGTACTACCTCCAGCAGTAGTAGTAGCAATAGTAATGTTGTAGGGAAGAAGAAAACTGATAAAAAGCGAGCGTTGAGACGACTCTAATGCTGCTTGGAGTCTTCTCAGTGTGTGTATTGAATATTGTTCCCCTCTCCCAGACTCTTTCTATCCCCCTGACTCTGTACTGTCCCTTTTGTACTCATTGCATCTTGTATTCCTGTTCATTCCTTGTTGCCATATATTCTCCCAATCCCCTGTGGATAAATCCATATACATTCAATTACTTTTTGACAGCACCCCTTTTTGATTTGAATGAAACCTTCCATACATATTTGTCTGTTGTAGAAGTGCTCAGAAAGTGAGTTTTTGGACCTCCATGTCAAAACACAAAAGATTAAGGTGCTCAAAGTTGACCCCTTTTGCGAACCTCACCACACAATGAGACATCCATGTCAAAATCACTGGAAAAGATAAATGGTTGAGATTTTATATATTTTAAAAGCTTGCAAACCGGGTTGTCAGACTTAGTCATTTCTTGGTTGAGTGGGGTATGCAAAATGAGGCAACTTTGAGCACCTTGATATCCTGAATGTTTATGACATTTAGGTCCAAAACATCACTACTTTCTGACCACTTCTTCCATGGGAAAACATGTCTGGAAAGTTTTGTTTAAAACAAAAGGGATGTTGTGAAAAAGTGACTGAATTGAAATGGGTTCACCGATGTGTGTTAGTTCTCTCCATGGTTCCTCACTGTCATGATCAGAGGTTTTTATTGTGTTTCATACACGGCACTAGTGATTGTGTGTGTCATACAGTAGTTACCCAGCTCAATACTGTTTGAGCTTCAGTCTGACTCATCTCCCCCATCTGAAATTAGGCTTCTTTCTGTTCAGTGTTCACTAAACAAAATGTCTTAGATATTTTTCAGAAACAGAAAATGCCTCTTTCTTTCACCACCCCCTTCTTGACATGGCTCCTGTTGCTGAAATGGTACTGTGTACTGCCCAGCTAGCCTCGTGTTGGGAAACTGGTGAGCTGTTTTGTCACGTCTGAGTTGAGTTACCTTATACGAGATCAGGTTGTCGGAAGGGAGTAAGGGTAGAGGACTTATTAGAAGATTATGCAATGTTTTTTATTCATAGCGTGAAACACAACATGATGAGATGGTCATTCATTGGGTAGTCAAATGAGGAAGCAGCAATGAGCACTTTTCCTAGAAAATGTTTGTCTAGTCGTGGTCGAAATGAGATGGACACGAAGGGAGCAACATTTGGTCTGATTATTACTTTAAAAAATGATTTCACCCCTATTTTTTTGTAAATGTTTATCCCCATGTATGACTATTCTGTTTTTGAATTTTTACAAAATTGTCATTGTTTATTCATTGTCCAGTATTTGAAGAGTGGTTTTAAAGTGACATGCCTATATTCAGATGTCTTGGTATGTGTATGAAGTAGGTTATTGTCCATACAGGATTAGGTTAGGGTGCAGGATTGTGCATATCATTGATTATTAATTATATCCCATATATAATTATGGATATTTATTTATATGGTCATAGTGGCACATCTGGTCTTTAGTACTGATTTGCCAATAGTGTACTTGTGAACCTTTTATTGTAAAATGTTTTTCATTTGATTTGTATGGATCAAATACCTGCTCCGGTCATATGCACTATCCAGCTCCTATCCTTTTCAGAATTGGGAAAAAACGATGTATTTGTCAATAGGGAAGCCTCAACAGATTTGATAGAAAGGAACTCCCCAGTCGATATGCTCCTCTGGCTGGGTTTCCTGGGCATGTTTTCTCCCTCCGATCTAAATGCATGTTGGCGCCTACATTTCCCAGGGAAACAATCAACAGTTGTCTTTTACTTCGGTGGGAAAAGGTGTCTGGGAAACAGTCATTGAGCGAAACTTAATGGGTGGGTATTTTTGTGTCCATTTTAAGTTATTTAAATTAATAAATTTGGGAAAATGTATCATTTAGTTCTTTCTTCAGTGTTGGTAAGATATTGAACATATTATGGTGTGAATAGCATTGCTCTCTGGTACAGTAGTATAATAACAGGGAAGGGAGAAATCAGATTGAGAGCCCCCAATGTAGGTTGTTTATCTGGGGCATATTTCATAGTAAAAACAGGATTCATTTAATCTGTAAAGGTCTGAGTACACGGGATGGGTGAAAAAGCAACAGGGGAGATGAGTCGAAGGAGGGAGCCACTACACTCTTGAGCTCCACCCATTGTCATGAATTCCATACACACATGTTTAGTCTAGTGGAACGTGCCCCCAGCAAGCAGGCTGTCAGTTGACGTACGTAATGAAGGGCTCCTTCCTCTGGCTTGGCTGCAGTGAGCAGCATGCAGAGCAACCAGCTACCCATCTGGGTGGAAATATCTGCCTGATCCTGGTAGTTGCCCCCAGATACCTGGGTGTTGGGCTGGAGGTGATGCCAGGAAACCCCCCTATAGAAAGGTTTTTCACCTTCTAGTCCCCATCTATCGGAGTACCCTACCACCTTGATGATTATGGGGATAGAATGGAGTGGCTGCGGATCCAACCTTTCTGGCCCCATCTTCCCAACAGCTAAAGGTCCCGAAGCTTTTGCTTGTGTGAAATTCTCTACTTTACACTCAGTCTTGGCTTTACTCATGAAGAACAGGCTACTGTTGCGACTGGCGCTCGTTTAGATAGTTAGATCAAAGCTGAAACAATGTCTGCAAAAACACTGATACTAGTCTACATAACAGAACCAAAAATAATAGCTATGAGATTTTAGGATGATTGTACAAATAGTCACACTTTTCTACAACACAACATCGTGCGCCATTAGGCAAAATATTTTATTTTATTTTGAACTAAGCACAGCTATGCTACAGTTTGTAAACTCCCGTCTGCTTGTTGACACGTTCGCTCACTACATAATAAAACAACACTAGGGTTCTTCGTAACTACACTGTAGCGTTCTTCGTGACTACACTGTAGCGTTCTTTGTAACTACACTGTAGGGTTCTTCGTAACTACACTGTAGCGTTCTTTGTAACTACACTGTAGGGTTCTTCGTGACTACACTGTAGCGTTCTTTGTAACTACACTGTAGGGTTCTTCGTAACTACACTGTAGCGTTCTTTGTAACTACACTGTAGGGTTCTTCGTGACTACACTGTAGGGTACTCCGTAACTACACTTTAGGGTACTCCGTAACTACACTGTAGGGTACTCCGTAACTACACTGTAGGGTACTCCGTAACTACACTGTAGGGTACTCCGTAACTAAACTGTAGGGTTCTTTGTAACTACACTAGGGTTCTTCGTAACTAAACTGTAGGGTACTTCGCAAGTACACTGTAGGGTTCTTCGTAACTAAACTGTAGGGTACTTCGTAACTAAACTGTAGGGTTCTTTGTAACTACACTGTAGGGTTCTTTGTAACTACACTGTAGGGTTCTTCGTAACTAAACTGTAGGGTTCTTTGTAACTACACTGTAGGGTTCTTCGTAACTAAACTGTAGGGTACTTCGCAAGTACACTAACTCAAGATGTAAATATGCATATCCCCCTGAAAGAGATCATATGTTTTGGTATGCAGGTGCTGCATGGATGTTTCACCGGTAATACTTGAGTTATCATAGAATTGTGAAGGGAGGTTCGTAGATCAGAGACTGTAAAGTACAGAATCTTGGACATGCATAAAAGCTTCGGGACCGTTAACTGTCGGGAAGAGAAGTCCAGAAAGTCTTATCGACAGCCACTGCCTAGAAAATGGGTGTGTTCGGGGGGGTAAGACTTATGAAGCCGACTAGACAAAAGTGAAGTCTGGGGAGGTGCATCTGCAACAGCCGAAAGTTGGACACTAGTGGTTTTCCAACAGCAAGGCTCAGATCACATGGCAGTGTCAACATAGCTGCTGTTTGCAAAAGTTCTTCAGAATAAATGTAAAAGTTTATCACACACTCACAAACTGAAAACGTAATGTGTGTACATTTAAATGATTAGAAAGTCTCATATCACTTTCATTTGTAACCCCTGGAGCTTTAGACTCGTGACAAGTTGGTGACCCTTTGGTCACGTTCCCGTGGGTCATTTAAAAACACCCTAATGATTGGTTGACAAATAGTGCCTCCCACAATACAGGTGATGGCTGCATGGTGCAGGTGATGAGAAGCAACTGCAACGACTTCAAAAACTGCATGACGTTTGATCACATGATTCTTGTAAGGTTCATGCTGTCAACATGTAGGCAGGCGCAAGGCGGACAATTTTTATAACTATAATGCAACATACTTTAAATGGTAGTGACCAACGATGGTCACGATTTGGCAAAAGTGATCCACTTGAACGTGCCCATCTTTACATAAATCATGTGATCAAAGGTCATGAAGGTTTGACTGCAGTCGACAGAACGTTTCTGCAGGTGCTCTTCACCAACTCCATCCTGCAGCCATCACCTACATTGTGGGAGGCTCTATTGTCAACCAATCATTAGGTTATTTTATATGACCCACACCGATGTGACCAAAGACATGACTGAAACAGGAACCAACTTTGCCGCAATTCATGTATACAGCGGATATGTACAAATGAATGTGATATTTGAGGCTCTCTGCCAATTGATAATAAACTGTACACACATAGTGGCAAGAAAAAGTATGTAACCCTTTGGAATTACCTGGATTTCTGCATAAATTGGTCATTAAATTTGATCTGATGTTCATCTAAGTCACAACAATAAACAAACACAATCTCCTTAAACTAATAACACACAATTATACGTTTTCATGTCTATTGAACACACCGTGTAAACATTCACAGTGTAGGTTGGAAAAAGTGAATGTGAACCCTTGGATTTAATAACTGGTTGACCCTCCTTTGGCAGAAATAAACTCAACCAAATGTTTTCTGTAATTGCGGATCAGATCAGCACAACGGTCAGGAGGAATTTTGGACCATTCCTCTTTACAAAACTTTCATTTTAGCAATATGATGTTTGGTGTGAACCGCTCTCGAGGTCATGCCACAGCATTTTCAATCGGGTTGAGGTCAGGACCACTCCAGAAGGTGTATTTTCTTCTGTTGAAGCCATTCTGTTGTTGATTTACTTCAGTGTTTTGGGTTGTTGTCATGTTGCATCACCCAACTTCTGTTGAGCTTCAATTAGCGGACAGATAGCCTAACATTCTCCTGCAAAATGTCTTGATAAACTTGGGAATTAATTTTCCAGTCGATGATAGCAAGCTGTCCAGGCCCTGAAGCAGCCAGCAAAGCAGCCCCAAACCATGATACTCCCTCCACCATATTTTACCGTTGGGATGAGGTTTTGATGTTGGTGTGCTGTGCCTTTTTTATCCACACAGTGTTGTGTTCCTTCCTTCCAAACAACTCAACTGTAGTTTCATCTGTCCACACACAGTGTTGTGTGTTCCTTCCAAACAACTCAACTGTAGTTTCACCTGTCCACACACAGTGTTGTGTGTTCCTTCCTTCCAAACAACTCAACTGTAGTTTCATCTCTCCACACACAGTGTTGTGTGTTCCTTCCTTCCAAACAACTCAACTGTAGTTTCATCTCTCCACACACAGTGTTGTGTGTTCCTTCCTTCCAAACAACTCAACTGTAGTTTCATCTGTCCACACACAGTGTTGTGTGTTCCTTCCTTCCAAACAACTCAACTGTAGTTTCATCTCTCCACACACAGTGTTGTGTGTTCCTTCCTTCCAAACAACTCAACTGTAGTTTCATCTGTCCACACACAGTGTTGTGTGTTCCTTCCTTCCAAACAAATCAACTGTAGTTTCATCTCTCCACACACAGTGTTGTGTGTTCCTTCCTTCCAAACAACTCAACTGTAGTTTCATCTGTCCACACACAGTGTTGTGTGTTCCTTCCTTCCAAACAAATCAACTGTAGTTTCATCTCTCCACACACAGTGTTGTGTGTTCCTTCCTTCCAAACAACTCAACTGTAGTTTCATCTCTCCACACACAGTGTTGTGTGTTCCTTCCAAACAACTCAACTGTAGTTTCATCTCTCCACACACAGTGTTGTGTGTTCCTTCCAAACAACTCAACTGTAGTTTCATCTCTCCACACACAGTGTTGTGTGTTCCTTCCTTCCAAACAACTCAACTGTAGTTTCATCTCTCCACACACAGTGTTGTGTGTTCCTTCCTTCCAAACAACTCAACTGTAGTTTCATCTCTCCACACACAGTGTTGTGTGTTCCTTCCTTCCAAACAACTCAACTGTAGTTTCATCTGTCCACACACAGTGTTGTGTGTTCCTTCCTTCCAAACAACTCAACTGTAGTTTCATCTGTCCACACACAGTGTTGTGTGTTCCTTCCAAACAACTCAACTGTAGTTTCATCTGTCCACACACAGTGTTGTGTGTTCCTTCCTTCCAAACAACTCAACTGTAGTTTCATCTCTCCACACACAGTGTTGTGTGTTCCTTCCTTCCAAACAACTCAACTGTAGTTTCATCTCTCCACACACAGTGTTGTGTGTTCCTTCCTTCCAAACAACTCAACTGTAGTTTCATCTGTCCACACACAGTGTTGTGTGTTCCTTCCTTCCAAACAACTCAACTGTAGTTTCATCTCTCCACACACAGTGTTGTGTGTTCCTTCCTTCCAAACAACTCAACTGTAGTTTCATCTCTCCACACACAGTGTTGTGTTCCTTCCTTCCAAACAACTCAACTGTAGTTTCATCTCTCCACACACAGTGTTGTGTGTTCCTTCCTTCCAAACAACTCAACTGTAGTTTCATCTGTCCACACACAGTTTTTGTGTGTTCCTTCCAAACAACTCAACTGTAGTTTCATCTGTCCACACACAGTGTTGTGTGTTCCTTCCTTCCAAACAACTCAACTGTAGTTTCATCTCTCCACACACAGTGTTGTGTGTTCCTTCCTTCCAAACAACTCAACTGTAGTTTCATCTGTCCACACACAGTGTTGTGTGTTCCTTCCTTCCAAACAACTCAACTGTAGTTTCATCTGTCCACACACAGTGTTGTGTGTTCCTTCCTTCCAAACAACTCAACTGTAGTTTCATCTGTCCACACACAGTGTTGTGTGTTCCTTCCTTCCAAACAACTCAACTGTAGTTTCATCTCTCCACACACAGTGTTGTGTGTTCCTTCCTTCCAAACAACTCAACTGTAGTTTCATCTCTCCACACACAGTGTTGTGTGTTCCTTCCAAACAACTCAACTGTAGTTTCATCTGTCCACACACAGTGTTGTGTGTTCCTTCCTTCCAAACAACTCAACTGTAGTTTCATCTGTCCACACACAGTGTTGTGTGTTCCTTCCTTCCAAACAACTCAACTGTAGTTTCATCTGTCCACACACAGTGTTGTGTGTTCCTTCCTTCCAAACAACTCAACTGTAGTTTCATCTGTCCACACACAGTGTTGTGTGTTCCTTCCTTCCAAACAACTCAACTGTAGTTTCATCTGTCCACACACAGTGTTGTGTGTTCCTTCCTTCCAAACAACTCAACTGTAGTTTCATCTTCCACACACAGTGTTGTGTGTTCCTTCCTTCCAAACAACTCAACTGTAGTTTCATCTGTCCACACACAGTGTTGTGTGTTCCTTCCTTCCAAACAACTCAACTGTAGTTTCATCTCTCCACACACAGTGTTGTGTGTTCCTTCCAAACAACTCAACTGTAGTTTCATCTGTCCACACACAGTGTTTTGTGTTCCTTCCTTCCAAACAACTCAACTGTAGTTTCATCTGTCCACACACAGTGTTGTGTGTTCCTTCCAAACAACTCAACTGTAGTTTCATCTGTCCACACACAGTGTTGTGTGTTCCTTCCTTCCAAACAACTCAACTGTAGTTTCATCTGTCCACACACAGTGTTGTGTGTTCCTTCCAAACAACTCAACTGTAGTTTCATCTGTCCACACACAGTGTTGTGTGTTCCTTCCAAACAACTCAACTGTAGTTTCATCTGTCCACACACAGTGTTGTGTGTTCCTTCCAAACAACTCAACTGTAGTTTCATCTGTCCACACACAGTGTTGTGTGTTCCTTCCTTCCAAACAACTCAACTGTAGTTTCATCTGTCCACACACAGTGTTGTGTGTTCCTTCCAAACAACTCAACTGTAGTTTCATCTGTCCACACACAGTGTTGTGTGTTCCTTCCTTCCAAACAACTCAACTGTAGTTTCATCTGTCCACACACAGTGTTGTGTGTTCCTTCCAAACAACTCAACTGTAGTTTCATCTGTCCACACACAGTGTTGTGTGTTCCTTCCAAACAACTCAACTGTAGTTTCATCTGTCCACACACAGTGTTGTGTGTTCCTTCCTTCCAAACAACTCAACTGTAGTTTCATCTCTCCACACACAGTGTTGTGTGTTCCTTCCTTCCAAACAACTCAACTGTAGTTTCATCTCTCCACACACAGTGTTGTGTGTTCCTTCCAAACAACTCAACTGTAGTTTCATCTGTCCACACACAGTGTTGTGTGTTCCTTCCAAACAACTCAACTGTAGTTTCATCTGTCCACACACAGTGTTGTGTGTTCCTTCCAAACAACTCAACTGTAGTTTCATCTGTCCACACACAGTGTTGTGTGTTCCTTCCAAACAACTCAACTGTAGTTTCATCTGTCCACACACAGTGTTGTGTGTTCCTTCCAAACAACTCAACTGTAGTTTCATCTGTCCACACACAGTGTTGTGTGTTCCTTCCTTCCAAACAACTCAACTGTAGTTTCATCTCTCCACACACAGTGTTGTGTGTTCCTTCCTTCCAAACAACTCAACTGTAGTTTCATCTGTCCACACACAGTGTTGTGTGTTCCTTCCTTCCAAACAACTCAACTGTAGTTTCATCTCTCCACACACAGTGTTGTGTGTTCCTTCCTTCCAAACAACTCAACTGTAGTTTCATCTGTCCACACACAGTGTTGTGTGTTCCTTCCTTCCAAACAACTCAACTGTAGTTTCATCTGTCCACACACAGTGTTGTGTGTTCCTTCAAACTTCAACAAACAAGTGTTGTGTGTTCCTTCCAAACAACTCAACTGTAGTTTCATCTGTCCACACACAGTGTTGTGTGTTCCTTCCTTCCAAACAACTCAACTGTAGTTTCTTCTCTCCACACACAGTGTTGTGTGTTCCTTCCAAACAACTCAACTGTAGTTTCATCTGTCCACACACAGTGTTGTGTGTTCCTTCCTTCCAAACAACTCAACTGTAGTTTAATCTGTCCACACACAGTGTTGTGTGTTCCTTCCAAACAACTCAACTGTAGTTTCATCTGTCCACACACAGTGTTGTGTGTTCCTTCCTTCCAAACAACTCAACTGTAGTTTCATCTGTCCACACACAGTGTTGTGTGTTCCTTCCTTCCAAACAACTCAACTGTAGTTTAATCTGTCCACACACAGTGTTGTGTGTTCCTTCCAAACAACTCAACTGTAGTTTCATCTCTCCACACACAGTGTTGTGTGTTCCTTCCTTCCAAACAACTCAACTGTAGTTTCATCTGTCCACACACAGTGTTGTGTGTTCCTTCCTTCCAAACAACTCAACTGTAGTTTCATCTGTCCACACACAGTGTTGTGTGTTCCTTCCTTCCAAACAACTCAACTGTAGTTTCATCTGTCCACACACAGTGTTGTGTGTTCCTTCCTTCCAAACAACTCAACTGTAGTTTCATCTCTCCACACACAGTGTTGTGTGTTCCTTCCAAACAACTCAACTGTAGTTTCATCTGTCCACACACAGTGTTGTGTGTTCCTTCCTTCCAAACAACTCAACTGTAGTTTCATCTGTCCACACACAGTGTTGTGTGTTCCTTCCAAACAACTCAACTGTAGTTTCATCTGTCCACACACAGTGTTGTGTGTTCCTTCCTTCCAAACAACTCAACTGTAGTTTCATCTGTCCACACACAGTGTTGTGTGTTCCTTCCAAACAACTCAACTGTAGTTTCATCTGTCCACACACAGTGTTGTGTGTTCCTTCCAAACAACTCAACTGTAGTTTCATCTGTCCACACACAGTGTTGTGTGTTCCTTCCTTCCAAACAACTCAACTGTAGTTTCATCTGTCCACACACAGTGTTGTGTGTTCCTTCCTTCAAACAACTCAACTGTAGTTTCATCTTCCACACACAGTGTTGTGTGTTCCTTCCAAACAACTCAACTGTAGTTTCATCTGTCCACACACAGTGTTGTGTGTGTAGTTTCATCTGTCCACACACTTCCTTCCAAACAACTCAACTGTAGTTTCATCTGTCCACACACAGTGTTGTGTGTTCCTTCCTTCCAAACAACTCAACTGTAGTTTCATCTGTCCACACACAGTGTTGTGTGTTCCTTCCAAACAACTCAACTGTAGTTTCATCTGTCCACACACAGTGTTGTGTGTTCCTTCCTTCCAAACAACTCAACTGTAGTTTCATCTGTCCACACACAGTGTTGTGTGTTCCTTCCTTCCAAACAACTCAACTGTAGTTTCATCTGTCCACACACAGTGTTGTGTGTTCCTTCCTTCCAAACAACTCAACTGTAGTTTCATCTGTCCACACACAGTGTTGTGTGTTCCTTCCTTCCAAACAACTCAACTGTAGTTTCATCTGTCCACACACAGTGTTGTGTGTTCCTTCCTTCCAAACAACTCAACTGTAGTTTCATCTGTCCACACACAGTGTTGTGTGTTCCTTCCTTCCAAACAACTCAACTGTAGTTTCATCTCTCCACACACAGTGTTGTGTGTTCCTTCCAAACAACTCAACTGTAGTTTCATCTGTCCACACACAGTGTTTTGTGTTCCTTCCTTCCAAACAACTCAACTGTAGTTTCATCTGTCCACACACAGTGTTGTGTGTTCCTTCCAAACAACTCAACTGTAGTTTCATCTGTCCACACACAGTGTTGTGTGTTCCTTCCTTCCAAACAACTCAACTGTAGTTTCATCTGTCCACACACAGTGTTGTGTGTTCCTTCCAAACAACTCAACTGTAGTTTCATCTGTCCACACACAGTGTTGTGTGTTCCTTCCAAACAACTCAACTGTAGTTTCATCTGTCCACAAACAAACAACTCAACTGTAGTTTCATCTGTCCACACACAGTGTTGTGTGTTCCTTCCTTCCAAACAACTCAACTGTAGTTTCATCTGTCCACACACAGTGTTGTGTGTTCCTTCCAAACAACTCAACTGTAGTTTCATCTGTCCACACACAGTGTTGTGTGTTCCTTCCTTCCAAACAACTCAACTGTAGTTTCATATGTCCACACACAGTGTTGTGTGTTCCTTCCAAACAACTCAACTGTAGTTTCATCTGTCCACACACAGTGTTGTGTGTTCCTTCCAAACAACTCAACTGTAGTTTCATCTGTCCACACACAGTGTTGTGTGTTCCTTCCTTCCAAACAACTCAACTGTAGTTTCATCTGTCCACACACAGTGTTGTGTGTTCCTTCCTTCCAAACAACTCAACTGTAGTTTCATCTCTCCACACACAGTGTTGTGTGTTCCTTCCAAACAACTCAACTGTAGTTTCATCTGTCCACACACAGTGTTGTGTGTTCCTTCCAAACAACTCAACTGTAGTTTCATCTGTCCACACACAGTGTTGTGTGTTCCTTCCAAACAACTCAACTGTAGTTTCATCTGTCCACACACAGTGTTGTGTGTTCCTTCCAAACAACTCAACTGTAGTTTCATCTGTCCACACACAGTGTTGTGTGTTCCTTCCAAACAACTCAACTGTAGTTTCATCTGTCCACACACAGTGTTGTGTGTTCCTTCCTTCCAAACAACTCAACTGTAGTTTCATCTGTCCACACACAGTGTTGTGTGTTCCTTCCTTCCAAACAACTCAACTGTAGTTTCATCTGTCCACACACAGTGTTGTGTGTTCCTTCCTTCCAAACAACTCAACTGTAGTTTCATCTCTCCACACACAGTGTTGTGTGTTCCTTCCTTCCAAACAACTCAACTGTAGTTTCATCTGTCCACACACAGTGTTGTGTGTTCCTTCCTTCCAAACAACTCAACTGTAGTTTCATCTGTCCACACACAGTGTTGTGTGTTCCTTCCAAACAACTCAACTGTAGTTTCATCTCTCCACACAGTGTTGTGTGTTCCTTCCAAACAACTCAACTGTAGTTTCATCTGTCCACACACAGTGTTGTGTGTTCCTTCCTTCCAAACAACTCAACTGTAGTTTCATCTGTCCACACACAGTGTTGTGTGTTCCTTCCAAACAACTCAACTGTAGTTTCATCTGTCCACACACAGTGTTGTGTGTTCCTTCCTTCCAAACAACTCAACTGTAGTTTAATCTGTCCACACACAGTGTTGTGTGTTCCTTCCTTCCAAACAACTCAACTGTAGTTTCATCTGTCCACACACAGTGTTTTGTGTTCCTTCCTTCCAAACAACTCAACTGTAGTTTCATCTGTCCACACACAGTGTTGTGTGTTCCTTCCAAACAACTCAACTGTAGTTTCATCTGTCCACACACAGTGTTGTGTGTTCCTTCCAAACAACTCAACTGTAGTTTCATCTCTCCACACACAGTGTTGTGTGTTCCTTCCTTCCAAACAACTCAACTGTAGTTTCATCTGTCCACACACAGTGTTGTGTGTTCCTTCCTTCCAAACAACTCAACTGTAGTTTCATCTGTCCACACACAGTGTTGTGTGTTCCTTCCTTCCAAACAACTCAACTGTAGTTTCATCTGTCCACACACAGTGTTGTGTGTTCCTTCCTTCCAAACAACTCAACTGTAGTTTCATCTGTCCACACACAGTGTTGTGTGTTCCTTCAAACTTCAACAAACAACAGTGTTGTGTGTTCCTTCCAAACAACTCAACTGTAGTTTCATCTGTCCACACACAGTGTTGTGTGTTCCTTCCTTCCAAACAACTCAACTGTAGTTTCATCTCTCCACACACAGTGTTGTGTGTTCCTTCCTTCCAAACAACTCAACTGTAGTTTCATCTCTCCACACACAGTGTTGTGTGTTCCTTCCAAACAACTCAACTGTAGTTTCATCTGTCCACACACAGTGTTGTGTGTTCCTTCCAAACAACTCAACTGTAGTTTCATCTGTCCACACACAGTGTTGTGTGTTCCTTCCAAACAACTCAACTGTAGTTTCATCTGTCCACACACAGTGTTGTGTGTTTCCTTCCACACACAGTGTTGTGTGTTCCTTCCAAACAACTCAACTGTAGTTTCATCTGTCCACACACAGTGTTGTGTGTTCCTTCCTTCCAAACAACTCAACTGTAGTTTCATCTGTCCACACACAGTGTTGTGTGTTCCTTCCTTCCAAACAACTCAACTGTAGTTTCATCTGTCCACACACAGTGTTGTGTGTTCCTTCCTTCCAAACAACTCAACTGTAGTTTCATCTCTCCACACACAGTGTTGTGTGTTCCTTCCTTCCAAACAACTCAACTGTAGTTTCATCTGTCCACACACAGTGTTGTGTGTTCCTTCCTTCCAAACAACTCAACTGTAGTTTCATCTGTCCACACACAGTGTTGTGTGTTCCTTCCAAACAACTCAACTGTAGTTTCATCTCTCCACACACAGTGTTGTGTGTTCCTTCCAAACAACTCAACTGTAGTTTCATCTGTCCACACACAGTGTTGTGTGTTCCTTCCTTCCAAACAACTCAACTGTAGTCCACACACAGTGTTGTGTGTTCCTTCCAAACAACTCAACTGTAGTTTCATCTGTCCACACACAGTGTTGTGTGTTCCTTCCTTCCAAACAACTCAACTGTAGTTTCATCTGTCCACACACAGTGTTGTGTGTTCCTTCCAAACAACTCAACTGTAGTTTCATCTGTCCACACACAGTGTTGTGTGTTCCTTCCTTCCAAACAACTCAACTGTAGTTTCATCTGTCCACACACAGTGTTGTGTGTTCCTTCCTTCCAAACAACTCAACTGTAGTTTCATCTGTCCACACACAGTGTTGTGTGTTCCTTCCTTCCAAACAACTCAACTGTAGTTTCATCTGTCCACACACAGTGTTGTGTGTTCCTTCCTTCCAAACAACTCAACTGTAGTTTCATCTCTCCACACACAGTGTTGTGTGTTCCTTCCTTCCAAACAACTCAACTGTAGTTTCATCTGTCCACACACAGTGTTGTGTGTTCCTTCCAAACAACTCAACTGTAGTTTCATCTGTCCACACACAGTGTTGTGTGTTCCTTCCTTCCAAACAACTCAACTGTAGTTTCATCTGTCCACACACAGTGTTGTGTGTTCCTTCCAAACAACTCAACTGTAGTTTCATCTGTCCACACACAGTGTTGTGTGTTCCTTCCTTCCAAACAACTCAACTGTAGTTTCATCTGTCCACACACAGTGTTGTGTGTTCCTTCCTTCCAAACAACTCAACTGTAGTTTCATCTCTCCACACACAGTGTTGTGTGTTCCTTCCAAACAACTCAACTGTAGTTTCATCTGTCCACACACAGTGTTGTGTGTTCCTTCCTTCCAAACAACTCAACTGTAGTTTCATCTGTCCACACACAGTGTTGTGTGTTCCTTCCTTCCAAACAACTCAACTGTAGTTTCATCTGTCCACACACAGTGTTGTGTGTTCCTTCCAAACAACTCAACTGTAGTTTCATCTGTCCACACACAGTGTTGTGTGTTCCTTCCAAACAACTCAACTGTAGTTTCATCTGTCCACACACAGTGTTGTGTGTTCCTTCCTTCCAAACAACTCAACTGTAGTTTCATCTCTCCACACACAGTGTTGTGTGTTCCTTCCTTCCAAACAACTCAACTGTAGTTTCATCTGTCCACACACAGTGTTGTGTGTTCCTTCCTTCCAAACAACTCAACTGTAGTTTCATCTGTCCACACACAGTGTTGTGTGTTCCTTCCTTCCAAACAACTCAACTGTAGTTTCATCTGTCCACACACAGTGTTGTGTGTTCCTTCCTTCCAAACAACTCAACTGTAGTTTCATCTCTCCACACACAGTGTTGTGTGTTCCTTCCTTCCAAACAACTCAACTGTAGTTTCATCTGTCCACACACAGTGTTGTGTGTTCCTTCCTTCCAAACAACTCAACTGTAGTTTCATCTCTCCACACACAGTGTTGTGTGTTCCTTCCTTCCAAACAACTCAACTGTAGTTTCATCTGTCCACACACAGTGTGTGTGTTCCTTCCAAACAACTCAACTGTGTTTCATCTTCCAGTGTTGTGTGTTCCTTCCAAACAACTCAACTGTAGTTTCATCTGTCCACACACAGTGTTGTGTGTTCCTTCCTTCCAAACAACTCAACTGTAGTTTCATCTCTCCACACACAGTGTTGTGTGTTCCTTCCAAACAACTCAACTGTAGTTTCATCTGTCCTCACACAGTGTTGTGTGTTCCTTCCTTCCAAACAACTCAACTGTAGTTTAATCTGTCCACACACAGTGTTGTGTGTTCCTTCCAAACAACTCAACTGTAGTTTCATCTCTCCACACACAGTGTTGTGTGTTCCTTCCTTCCAAACAACTCAACTGTAGTTTCATCTGTCCACAACAGTGTTGTGTGTTCCTTCCTTCCAAACAACTCAACTGTAGTTTCATCTGTCCACACACAGTGTTGTGTGTTCCTTCCAAACAACTCAACTGTAGTTTCATCTGTCCACACACAGTGTTGTGTGTTCCTTCCCAAACAACTCAACTGTAGTTTCATCTGTCCACACACAGTGTTGTGTGTTCCTTCCTTCCAAACAACTCAACTGTAGTTTCATCTGTCCACACACAGTGTTGTGTGTTCCTTCCTTCCAAACAACTCAACTGTAGTTTCATCTGTCCACACACAGTGTTGTGTGTTCCTTCCTTCCAAACAACTCAACTGTAGTTTCATCTCTCCACACACAGTGTTGTGTGTTCCTTCCTTCCAAACAACTCAACTGTAGTTTCATCTGTCCACACACAGTGTTGTGTGTTCCTTCCTTCCAAACAACTCAACTGTAGTTTCATCTCTCCACACACAGTGTTGTGTGTTCCTTCCTTCCAAACAACTCAACTGTAGTTTCATCTGTCCACACACAGTGTTGTGTGTTCCTTCCAAACAACTCAACTGTAGTTTCATCTCTCCACACACAGTGTTGTGTGTTCCTTCCAAACAACTCAACTGTAGTTTCATCTGTCCACACACAGTGTTGTGTGTTCCTTCCTTCCAAACAACTCAACTGTAGTTTCATCTCTCCACACACAGTGTTGTGTCCTTCCTTCCAAACAACTCAACTGTAGTTTCATCTGTCCACACACAGTGTTGTGTGTTCCTTCCTTCAAACAACTCAACAATCTGTCCACACACAGTGTTGTGTGTTCCTTCCAAACAACTCAACTGTAGTTTCATCTCTCCACACACAGTGTTGTGTGTTCCTTCCTTCCAAACAACTCAACTGTAGTTTCATCTCTCCACACACAGTGTTGTGTGTTCCTTCCTTCCAAACAACTCAACTGTAGTTTCATCTGTCCACACACAGTGTTGTGTGTTCCTTCCTTCCAAACAACTCAACTGTAGTTTCATCTGTCCACACACAGTGTTGTGTGTTCCTTCCTTCCAAACAACTCAACTGTAGTTTCATATGTCCACACACAGTGTTGTGTGTTCCTTCCTTCCAAACAACTCAACTGTAGTTTCATCTCTCCACACACAGTGTTGTGTGTTCCTTCCAAACAACTCAACTGTAGTTTCATCTGTCCACACACAGTGTTGTGTGTTCCTTCCTTCCAAACAACTCAACTGTAGTTTCATCTGTCCACACACAGTGTTGTGTGTTCCTTCCAAACAACTCAACTGTAAACAAGTGTTGTGTGTTCCTTCCAAACAACTCAACTGTAGTTTCATCTGTCCACACACAGTGTTGTGTGTTCCTTCCTTCCAAACAACTCAACTGTAGTTTCATCTGTCCACACACAGTGTTGTGTGTTCCTTCCTTCCAAACAACTCAACTGTAGTTTCATCTCTCCACACACAGTGTTGTGTGTTCCTTCCAAACAACTCAACTGTAGTTTCATCTGTCCACACACAGTGTTGTGTGTTCCTTCCTTCCAAACAACTCAACTGTAGTTTCATCTGTCCACACACAGTGTTGTGTGTTCCTTCCTTCCAAACAACTCAACTGTAGTTTCATCTTCCCACACAGTGTTGTGTGTTCCTTCCAAACAACTCAACTGTAGTTTCATCTGTCCACACACAGTGTTGTGTGTTCCTTCCTTCCAAACAACTCAACTGTAGTTTCATCTGTCCACACACAGTGTTGTGTGTTCCTTCCAAACAACTCAACTGTAGTTTCATCTGTCCACACACAGTGTTGTGTGTTCCTTCCAAACAACTCAACTGTAGTTTCATCTGTCCACACACAGTGTTGTGTGTTCCTTCCTTCCAAACAACTCAACTGTAGTTTCATCTCTCCACACACAGTGTTGTGTGTTCCTTCCTTCCAAACAACTCAACTGTAGTTTCATCTGTCCACACACAGTGTTGTGTGTTCCTTCCTTCCAAACAACTCAACTGTAGTTTCATCTGTCCACACACAGTGTTGTGTGTTCCTTCCTTCCAAACAACTCAACTGTAGTTTCATCTGTCCACACACAGTGTTGTGTGTTCCTTCCTTCCAAACAACTCAACTGTAGTTTCATCTCTCCACACACAGTGTTGTGTGTTCCTTCCTTCCAAACAACTCAACTGTAGTTTCATCTGTCCACACACAGTGTTGTGTGTTCCTTCCTTCCAAACAACTCAACTGTAGTTTCATCTCTCCACACACAGTGTTGTGTGTTCCTTCCAAACAACTCAACTGTAGTTTCATCTGTCCACACACAGTGTTGTGTGTTCCTTCCTTCCAAACAACTCAACTGTAGTTTCATCTGTCCACACACAGTGTTGTGTGTTCCTTCCTTCCAAACAACTCAACTGTAGTTTCATCTGTCCACACACAGTGTTGTGTGTTCCTTCCAAACAACTCAACTGTAGTTTCATCTCTCCACACACAGTGTTGTGTGTTCCTTCCAAACAACTCAACTGTAGTTTCATCTGTCCACACACAGTGTTGTGTGTTCCTTCCTTCCAAACAACTCAACTGTAGTTTCATCTGTCCACACACAGTGTTGTGTGTTCCTTCCAAACAACTCAACTGTAGTTTCATCTGTCCACACACAGTGTTGTGTGTTCCTTCCTTCCAAACAACTCAACTGTAGTTTCATCTGTCCACACACAGTGTGTGTGTTCCTTCCAAACAACTCAACTGTGTTTAATCTGTCCACACACAGTGTTGTGTGTTCCTTCCAAACAACTCAACTGTAGTTTCATCTGTCCACACACAGTGTTGTGTGTTCCTTCCTTCCAAACAACTCAACTGTAGTTTCATCTGTCCACACACAGTGTTGTGTGTTCCTTCCTTCCAAACAACTCAACTGTAGTTTCATCTGTCCACACACAGTGTTGTGTGTTCCTTCCAAACAACTCAACTGTAGTTTCATCTGTCCACACACAGTGTTGTGTGTTCCTTCCTTCCAAACAACTCAACTGTAGTTTCATCCACACACAGTGTTGTGTGTTCCTTCAAACAACTCAACTGTAGTTTCATCTGTCCACACACAGTGTTGTGTGTTCCTTCCTTCCAAACAACTCAACAATCTGTCCACACACAGTGTTGTGTGTTCCTTCCAAACAACTCAACTGTAGTCCACACACAGTGTTGTGTGTTCCTTCCTTCCAAACAACTCAACTGTAGTTTCATCTGTCCACACACAGTGTTGTGTGTTCCTTCCTTCCAAACAACTCAACTGTAGTTTCATCTGTCCACACACAGTGTTGTGTGTTCCTTCCAAACAACTCAACTGTAGTTTCATCTGTCCACACACAGTGTTGTGTGTTCCTTCCAAACAACTCAACTGTAGTTTCATCTGTCCACACACAGTGTTGTGTGTTCCTTCCTTCCAAACAACTCAACTGTAGTTTTCATCTCTCCACACACAGTGTTGTGTGTTCCTTCCTTCCAAACAACTCAACTGTAGTTTCATCTGTCCACACACAGTGTTGTGTGTTCCTTCCTTCCAAACAACTCAACTGTAGTTTCATCTCTCCACACACAGTGTTGTGTGTTCCTTCCTTCCAAACAACTCAACTGTAGTTTCATCTGTCCACACACAGTGTTGTGTGTTCCTTCCTTCCAAACAACTCAACTGTAGTTTCATCTGTCCACACACAGTGTTGTGTGTTCCTTCCTTCCAAACAACTCAACTGTAGTTTCATCTGTCCACACACAGTGTTGTGTGTTCCTTCCAAACAACTCAACTGTAGTTTCATCTCTCCACACACAGTGTTGTGTGTTCCTTCCAAACAACTCAACTGTAGTTTCATCTGTCCACACACAGTGTTGTGTGTTCCTTCCTTCCAAACAACTCAACTGTAGTTTCATCTCTCCACACACAGTGTTGTGTGTTCCTTCCAAACAACTCAACTGTAGTTTCATCTGTCCACACACAGTGTTGTGTGTTCCTTCCTTCCAAACAACTCAACTGTAGTTTCATCTGTCCACACACAGTGTTGTGTGTTCCTTCCAAACAACTCAACTGTAGTTTCATCTGTCCACACACAGTGTTGTGTGTTCCTTCCAAACAACTCAACTGTAGTTTCATCTGTCCACACACAGTGTTGTGTGTTCCTTCCTTCCAAACAACTCAACTGTAGTTTCATCTCTCCACACACAGTGTTGTGTGTTCCTTCCTTCCAAACAACTCAACTGTAGTTTCATCTGTCCACACACAGTGTTGTGTGTTCCTTCCTTCCAAACAACTCAACTGTAGTTTCATCTCTCCACACACAGTGTTGTGTGTTCCTTCCTTCCAAACAACTCAACTGTAGTTTCATCTGTCCACACACAGTGTTGTGTGTTCCTTCCTTCCAAACAACTCAACTGTAGTTTCATATGTCCACACACAGTGTTGTGTGTTCCTTCCTTCCAAACAACTCAACTGTAGTTTCATCTCTCCACACACAGTGTTGTGTGTTCCTTCCAAACAACTCAACTGTAGTTTCATCTGTCCACACACAGTGTTGTGTGTTCCTTCCTTCCAAACAACTCAACTGTAGTTTCATATGTCCACACACAGTGTTGTGTGTTCCTTCCTTCCAAACAACTCAACTGTAGTTTCATCTCCACACACAGTGTTGTGTGTTCCTTCCAAACAACTCAACTGTAGTTTCATCTGTCCACACACAGTGTTGTGTGTTCCTTCCTTCCAAACAACTCAACTGTAGTTTCATCTGTCCACAAACAACTCAGTGTTGTCCACACACAGTGTTGTGTGTTCCTTCCAAACAACTCAACTGTAGTTTCATCTGTCCACACACAGTGTTGTGTGTTCCTTCCTTCCAAACAACTCAACTGTAGTTTCATCTCTCCACACACAGTGTTGTGTGTTCCTTCCTTCCAAACAACTCAACTGTAGTTTCATCTGTCCACACACAGTGTTGTGTGTTCCTTCCTTCCAAACAACTCAACTGTAGTTTCATCTCTCCACACACAGTGTTGTGTGTTCCTTCCTTCCAAACAACTCAACTGTAGTTTCATCTGTCCACACACAGTGTTGTGTGTTCCTTCCTTCCAAACAACTCAACTGTAGTTTCATCTCTCCACACACAGTGTTGTGTGTTCCTTCCTTCCAAACAACTCAACTGTAGTTTCATCTGTCCACACACAGTGTTGTGTGTTCCTTCCTTCCAAACAACTCAACTGTAGTTTCATCTGTCCACACACAGTGTTGTGTGTTCCTTCCAAACAACTCAACTGTAGTTTCATCTGTCCACACACAGTGTGTGTTCCTTCCTTCCAAACAACTCAACTGTAGTGTCCACACACAGTGTTGTGTGTTCCTTCCTTCCAAACAACTCAACTGTAGTTTCATCTCTCCACACAAGTGTTGTGTGTTCCTTCCAAACAACTCAACTGTAGTTTCATCTGTCCACACACAGTGTTGTGTGTTCCTTCCTTCCAAACAACTCAACTGTAGTTTCATCTGTCCACACACAGTGTTGTGTGTTCCTTCCTTCCAAACAACTCAACTGTAGTTTCATCTCTGTCCACACACAGTGTTGTGTGTTCCTTCCAAACAACTCAACTGTAGTTTCATCTGTCCACACACAGTGTTGTGTGTTCCTTCCTTCCAAACAACTCAACTGTAGTTTCATCTGTCCACACACAGTGTTGTGTGTTCCTTCAAACAACTCAAACATCTGTCACACTGTAGTTCCTTCCAAACAACTCAACTGTAGTTTCATCTGTCCACACACAGTGTTGTGTGTTCCTTCCTTCCAAACAACTCAACTGTAGTTTCATCTCTCCACACACAGTGTTGTGTGTTCCTTCCTTCCAAACAACTCAACTGTAGTTTCATCTGTCCACACACAGTGTTGTGTGTTCCTTCCTTCCAAACAACTCAACTGTAGTTTCATCTGTCCACACACAGTGTTGTGTGTTCCTTCCTTCAAACAACTCAACTGTAGTTTCATCTGTCCACACACAGTGTTGTGTGTTCCTTCCTTCCAAACAACTCAACTGTAGTTTCATCTCTCCACACACAGTGTTGTGTGTTCCTTCCTTCCAAACAACTCAACTGTAGTTTCATCTGTCCACACACAGTGTTGTGTGTTCCTTCCTTCCAAACAACTCAACTGTAGTTTCATCTCTCCACACACAGTGTTGTGTGTTCCTTCCTTCCAAACAACTCAACTGTAGTTTCATCTGTCCACACACAGTGTTGTGTGTTCCTTCCTTCCAAACAACTCAACTGTAGTTTCATCTGTCCACACACAGTGTTGTGTGTTCCTTCCTTCCAAACAACTCAACTGTAGTTTCATCTGTCCACACACAGTGTTGTGTGTTCCTTCCAAACAACTCAACTGCTGTAGTTTCATCTGTCCACACACAGTGTTGTGTGTTCCTTCCAAACAACTCAACTGTAGTTTCATCTGTCCACACACAGTGTTGTGTGTTCCTTCCTTCCAAACAACTCAACTGTAGTTTCTTCTCTCCACACACAGTGTTGTGTGTTCCTTCCTTCCAAACAACTCAACTGTAGTTTCATCTCTCCACACACAGTGTTGTGTGTTCCTTCCAAACAACTCAACTGTAGTTTCATCTGTCCACACACAGTGTTGTGTGTTCCTTCCTTCCAAACAACTCAACTGTAGTTTCTTCTCTCCACACACAGTGTTGTGTGTTCCTTCCAAACAACTCAACTGTAGTTTCATCTGTCCACACACAGTGTTGTGTGTTCCTTCCTTCCAAACAACTCAACTGTAGTTTAATCTGTCCACACACAGTGTTGTGTGTTCCTTCCAAACAACTCAACTGTAGTTTCATCTCTCCACACACAGTGTTGTGTGTTCCTTCCTTCCAAACAACTCAACTGTAGTTTCTTCTCTCCACACACAGTGTTGTGTGTTCCTTCCTTCCAAACAACTCAACTGTAGTTTCATCTGTCCACACACAGTGTTGTGTGTTCCTTCCAAACAACTCAACTGTAGTTTCATCTGTCCACACACAGTGTTGTGTGTTCCTTCCAAACAACTCAACTGTAGTTTCATATGTCCACACACAGTGTTGTGTGTTCCTTCCTTCCAAACAACTCAACTGTAGTTTCATCTCTCCACACACAGTGTTGTGTGTTCCTTCCTTCCAAACAACTCAACTGTAGTTTCATCTGTCCACACACAGTGTTGTGTGTTCCTTCCTTCCAAACAACTCAACTGTAGTTTCATCTCTCCACACACAGTGTTGTGTGTTCCTTCCTTCCAAACAACTCAACTGTAGTTTCATCTGTCCACACACAGTGTTGTGTGTTCCTTCCTTCCAAACAACTCAACTGTAGTTTCATCTCTCCACACACAGTGTTGTGTGTTCCTTCCTTCCAAACAACTCAACTGTAGTTTCATCTGTCCACACACAGTGTTGTGTGTTCCTTCCAAACAACTCCTGTAGTTTCATCTCTCCACACAAGTGTTGTGTGTTCCTTCCAAACAACTCAACTGTAGTTTCATCTGTCCACACACAGTGTTGTGTGTTCCTTCCTTCCAAACAACTCAACTGTAGTTTCTTCTCTCCACACACAGTGTTGTGTGTTCCTTCCAAACAACTCAACTGTAGTTTCATCTGTCCACACACAGTGTTGTGTGTTCCTTCCTTCCAAACAACTCAACTGTAGTTTCATCTGTCCACACACAGTGTTGTGTGTTCCTTCCAAACAACTCAACTGTAGTTTCATCTGTCCACACACAGTGTTGTGTGTTCCTTCCAAACAACTCAACTGTAGTTTCATCTGTCCACACACAGTGTTGTGTGTTCCTTCCTTCCAAACAACTCAACTGTAGTTTCATCTCTCCACACACAGTGTTGTGTGTTCCTTCCAAACAACTCAACTGTAGTTTCATCTGTCCACACACAGTGTTGTGTGTTCCTTCCTTCCAAACAACTCAACTGTAGTTTCATATGTCCACACACAGTGTTGTGTGTTCCTTCCTTCCAAACAACTCAACTGTAGTTTCATCTCTCCACACACAGTGTTGTGTGTTCCTTCCAAACAACTCAACTGTAGTTTCATCTGTCCACACACAGTGTTGTGTGTTCCTTCCTTCCAAACAACTCAACTGTAGTTTCATATGTCCACACACAGTGTTGTGTGTTCCTTCCTTCCAAACAACTCAACTGTAGTTTCATCTCTCCACACACAGTGTTGTGTGTTCCTTCCAAACAACTCAACTGTAGTTTCATCTGTCCACACACAGTGTTGTGTGTTCCTTCCTTCCAAACAACTCAACTGTAGTTTCATCTGTCCACACACAGTGTTGTGTGTTCCTTCCAAACAACTCAACTGTAGTTTCATCTGTCCACACACAGTGTTGTGTGTTCCTTCCAAACAACTCAACTGTAGTTTCATCTGTCCACACACAGTGTTGTGTGTTCCTTCCTTCCAAACAACTCAACTGTAGTTTCATCTCTCCACACACAGTGTTGTGTGTTCCTTCCTTCCAAACAACTCAACTGTAGTTTCATCTGTCCACACACAGTGTTGTGTGTTCCTTCCTTCCAAACAACTCAACTGTAGTTTCATCTCTCCACACACAGTGTTGTGTGTTCCTTCCTTCCAAACAACTCAACTGTAGTTTCATCTGTCCACACACAGTGTTGTGTGTTCCTTCCTTCCAAACAACTCAACTGTAGTTTCATCTGTCCACACACAGTGTTGTGTGTTCCTTCCTTCCAAACAACTCAACTGTAGTTTCATCTGTCCACACACAGTGTTGTGTGTTCCTTCCTTCAAACAACTCAACTGTAGTTTCATCTCTCCACACACAGTGTTGTGTGTTCCTTCCTTCAAACAACTCAACTGTAGTTTCATCTGTCCACACACAGTGTTGTGTGTTCCTTCCTTCCAAACAACTCAACTGTAGTTTCATCTGTCCACACACAGTGTTGTGTGTTCCTTCCTTCCAAACAACTCAACTGTAGTTTCATCTGTCCACACACAGTGTTGTGTGTTCCTTCCAAACAACTCAACTGTAGTTTCATCTCTCCACACACAGTGTTGTGTGTTCCTTCCAAACAACTCAACTGTAGTTTCATCTGTCCACACACAGTGTTGTGTGTTCCTTCCTTCCAAACAACTCAACTGTAGTTTCATCTCTCCACACACAGTGTTGTGTGTTCCTTCCTTCCAAACAACTCAACTGTAGTTTCATCTGTCCACACACAGTGTTGTGTGTTCCTTCCTTCCAAACAACTCAACTGTAGTTTCATCTGTCCACACACAGTGTGTGTGTTCCTTCCAAACAACTCAACTGTAGTTTAATCTTCACTTCCTTCCAAACAACTCAACTGTAGTTTCATCTCTCCACACACAGTGTTGTGTGTTCCTTCCTTCCAAACAACTCAACTGTAGTTTCTTCTCTCCACACACAGTGTTGTGTGTTCCTTCCTTCCAAACAACTCAACTGTAGTTTCATCTCTCCACACACAGTGTTGTGTGTTCCTTCCAAACAACTCAACTGTAGTTTCATCTGTCCACACACAGTGTTGTGTGTTCCTTCCTTCCAAACAACTCAACTGTAGTTTCATATGTCCACACACAGTGTTGTGTGTTCCTTCCAAACAACTCAACTGTAGTTTCATCTGTCCACACACAGTGTTGTGTGTTCCTTCCAAACAACTCAACTGTAGTTTCATCTTCAAACAGTGTTGTGTGTTCCTTCCTTCCAAACAACTCAACTGTAGTTTCATATGTCCACACACAGTGTTGTGTGTTCCTTCCTTCCAAACAACTCAACTGTAGTTTCATCTCTCCACACACAGTGTTGTGTGTTCCTTCCAAACAACTCAACTGTAGTTTCATCTGTCCACACACAGTGTTGTGTGTTCCTTCCTTCCAAACAACTCAACTGTAGTTTCATATGTCCACACACAGTGTTGTGTGTTCCTTCCTTCCAAACAACTCAACTGTAGTTTCATCTCTCCACACACAGTGTTGTGTGTTCCTTCCAAACAACTCAACTGTAGTTTCATCTGTCCACACACAGTGTTGTGTGTTCCTTCCTTCCAAACAACTCAACTGTAGTTTCATCTGTCCACACACAGTGTTGTGTGTTCCTTCCAAACAACTCAACTGTAGTTTCATCTGTCCACACACAGTGTTGTGTGTTCCTTCCAAACAACTCAACTGTAGTTTCATCTGTCCACACACAGTGTTGTGTGTTCCTTCCTTCAAACAACTCAACTGTAGTTTCATCTCTCCACACACAGTGTTGTGTGTTCCTTCCTTCAAACAACTCAACTGTAGTTTCATCTGTCCACACACAGTGTTGTGTGTTCCTTCCTTCCAAACAACTCAACTGTAGTTTCATCTCTCCACACACAGTGTTGTGTGTTCCTTCCTTCCAAACAACTCAACTGTAGTTTCATCTGTCCACACACAGTGTTGTGTGTTCCTTCCTTCAAACAACTCAACTGTAGTTTCATCTCTCCACACACAGTGTTGTGTGTTCCTTCCTTCAAACAACTCAACTGTAGTTTCATCTGTCCACACACAGTGTTGTGTGTTCCTTCCTTCCAAACAACTCAACTGTAGTTTCATCTCTCCACACACAGTGTTGTGTGTTCCTTCCTTCCAAACAACTCAACTGTAGTTTCATCTGTCCACACACAGTGTTGTGTGTTCCTTCCTTCCAAACAACTCAACTGTAGTTTCATCTGTCCACACACAGTGTTGTGTGTTCCTTCCTTCCAAACAACTCAACTGTAGTTTCATCTGTCCACACACAGTGTTGTGTGTTCCTTCCAAACAACTCAACTGTAGTTTCATCTCTCCACACACAGTGTTGTGTGTTCCTTCCAAACAACTCAACTGTAGTTTCATCTGTCCACACACAGTGTTGTGTGTTCCTTCCTTCCAAACAACTCAACTGTAGTTTCTTCTCTCCACACACAGTGTTGTGTGTTCCTTCCAAACAACTCAACTGTAGTTTCATCTGTCCACACACAGTGTTGTGTGTTCCTTCCTTCCAAACAACTCAACTGTAGTTTCATCTGTCCACACACAGTGTTGTGTGTTCCTTCCAAACAACTCAACTGTAGTTTAATCTGTCCACACACAGTGTTGTGTGTTCCTTCCAAACAACTCAACTGTAGTTTCATCTCTCCACACACAGTGTTGTGTGTTCCTTCCTTCCAAACAACTCAACTGTAGTTTCTTCTCTCCACACACAGTGTTGTGTGTTCCTTCCTTCCAAACAACTCAACTGTAGTTTCATCTCTCCACACACAGTGTTGTGTGTTCCTTCCAAACAACTCAACTGTAGTTTCATCTGTCCACACACAGTGTTGTGTGTTCCTTCCTTCCAAACAACTCAACTGTAGTTTCATATGTCCACACACAGTGTTGTGTGTTCCTTCCAAACAACTCAACTGTAGTTTCATCTCTCCACACACAGTGTTGTGTGTTCCTTCCTTCCAAACAACTCAACTGTAGTTTCATCTGTCCACACACAGTGTTGTGTGTTCCTTCCTTCCAAACAACTCAACTGTAGTTTCATCTGTCCACACACAGTGTTGTGTGTTCCTTCCTTCCAAACAACTCAACTGTAGTTTCATCTCTCCACACACAGTGTTGTGTGTTCCTTCCTTCCAAACAACTCAACTGTAGTTTCATCTCTCCACACACAGTGTTGTGTGTTCCTTCCTTCCAAACAACTCAACTGTAGTTTCATCTCTCCACACACAGTGTTGTGTGTTCCTTCCAAACAACTCAACTGTAGTTTCATCTGTCCACACACAGTGTTGTGTGTTCCTTCCTTCCAAACAACTCAACTGTAGTTTCATATGTCCACACAGAGTGTTGTGTGTTCCTTCCTTCCAAACAACTCAACTGTAGTTTCATCTGTCCACACACAGTGTTGTGTGTTCCTTCCAAACAACTCAACTGTAGTTTCATCTCCTCACACACAGTGTTGTGTGTTCCTTCCAAACAACTCAACTGTAGTTTCATCTGTCCACACACAGTGTTGTGTGTTCCTTCCAAACAACTCAACTGTAGTTTCATCTCTCCACACACAGTGTTGTGTGTTCCTTCCAAACAACTCAACTGTAGTTTCATCTCTCCACACACAGTGTTGTGTGTTCCTTCCTTCCAAACAACTCAACTGTAGTTTCATCTGTCCACACACAGTGTTGTGTGTTCCTTCCTTCCAAACAACTCAACTGTAGTTTCATATGTCCACACAGAGTGTTGTGTGTTCCTTCCTTCCAAACAACTCAACTGTAGTTTCATCTGTCCACACACAGTGTTGTGTGTTCCTTCCAAACAACTCAACTGTAGTTTCATCTCTCCACACACAGTGTTGTGTGTTCCTTCCAAACAACTCAACTGTAGTTTCATCTGTCCACACACAGTGTTGTGTGTTCCTTCCAAACAACTCAACTGTAGTTTCATCTCTCCACACACAGTGTTGTGTGTTCCTTCCAAACAACTCAACTGTAGTTTCATCTCTCCACACACAGTGTTGTGTGTTCCTTCCTTCCAAACAACTCAACTGTAGTTTCATCTGTCCACACACAGTGTTGTGTGTTCCTTCCTTCCAAACAACTCAACTGTAGTTTCATCTGTCCACACACAGTGTTGTGTGTTCCTTCCTTCCAAACAACTCAACTGTAGTTTCATCTGTCCACACACAGTGTTGTGTGTTCCTTCCAAACAACTCAACTGTAGTTTCATCTCTCCACACACAGTGTTGTGTGTTCCTTCCAAACAACTCAACTGTAGTTTCATCTCTCCACACACAGTGTTGTGTGTTCCTTCCAAACAACTCAACTGTAGTTTCATCTGTCCACACACAGTGTTGTGTGTTCCTTCCTTCCAAACAACTCAACTGTAGTTTCATCTGTCCACACACAGTGTTGTGTGTTCCTTCCAAACAACTCAACTGTAGTTTCATCTCTCCACACACAGTGTTGTGTGTTCCTTCCAAACAGCTCAACTGTAGTTTCATCTCTCCACACACAGTGTTGTGTGTTCCTTCCTTCCAAACAACTCAACTGTAGTTTCATCTGTCCACACACAGTGTTGTGTGTTCCTTCCTTCCAAACAACTCAACTGTAGTTTCATCTCTCCACACACAGTGTTGTGTGTTCCTTCCTTCCAAACAACTCAACTGTAGTTTCATCTGTCCACACACAGTGTTGTGTGTTCCTTCCAAACAACTCAACTGTAGTTTCATCTGTCCACACACAGTGTTGTGTGTTCCTTCCTTCCAAACAACTCAACTGTAGTTTCATCTGTCCACACACAGTGTTGTGTGTTCCTTCCAAACAACTCAACTGTAGTTTCATCTCTCCACACACAGTGTTGTGTGTTCCTTCCAAACAACTCAACTGTAGTTTCATCTGTCCACACACAGTGTTGTGTGTTCCTTCCAAACAACTCAACTGTAGTTTCATCTCTCCACACACAGTGTTGTGTGTTCCTTCCAAACAACTCAACTGTAGTTTCATCTCTCCACACACAGTGTTGTGTGTTCCTTCCTTCCAAACAACTCAACTGTAGTTTCATCTGTCCACACACAGTGTTGTGTGTTCCTTCCTTCCAAACAACTCAACTGTAGTTTCATCTGTCCACACACAGTGTTGTGTGTTCCTTCCTTCCAAACAACTCAACTGTAGTTTCATCTGTCCACACACAGTGTTGTGTGTTCCTTCCTTCCAAACAACTCAACTGTAGTTTCATCTCTCCACACACAGTGTTGTGTGTTCCTTCCTTCCAAACAACTCAACTGTAGTTTCATCTGTCCACACACAGTGTTGTGTGTTCCTTCCTTCCAAACAACTCAACTGTAGTTTCATCTGTCCACACACAGTGTTGTGTGTTCCTTCCAAACAACTCAACTGTAGTTTCATCTCTCCACACACAGTGTTGTGTGTTCCTTCCAAACAACTCAACTGTAGTTTCATCTCTCCACACACAGTGTTGTGTGTTCCTTCCTTCCAAACAACTCAACTGTAGTTTCATCTGTCCACACACAGTGTTGTGTGTTCCTTCCTTCCAAACAACTCAACTGTAGTTTCATCTGTCCACACACAGTGTTGTGTGTTCCTTCCTTCCAAACAACTCAACTGTAGTTTCTTCTCTCCACACACAGTGTTGTGTGTTCCTTCCTTCCAAACAACTCAACTGTAGTTTCATCTCTCCACACACAGTGTTGTGTGTTCCTTCCTTCCAAACAACTCAACTGTAGTTTCATCTGTCCACACACAGTGTTGTGTGTTCCTTCCTTCCAAACAACTCAACTGTAGTTTCACCTGTCCACACACAGTGTTGTGTGTTCCTTCCTTCCAAACAACTCAACTGTAGTTTCATCTCTCCACACACAGTGTTGTGTGTTCCTTCCTTCCAAACAACTCAACTGTAGTTTCATCTGTCCACACACAGTGTTGTGTGTTCCTTCCTTCCAAACAACTCAACTGTAGTTTCTTCTCTCCACACACAGTGTTGTGTGTTCCTTCCTTCCAAACAACTCAACTGTAGTTTCATCTGTCCACACACAGTGTTGTGTGTTCCTTCCTTCCAAACAACTCAACTGTAGTTTCTTCTCTCCACACACAGTGTTGTGTGTTCCTTCCTTCCAAACAACTCAACTGTAGTTTAATCTGTCCACACACAGTGTTGTGTGTTCCTTCCTTCCAAACAACTCAACTGTAGTTTCTTCTCTCCACACACAGTGTTGTGTGTTCCTTCCTTCCAAACAACTCAACTGTAGTTTCATCTCTCCACACACAGTGTTGTGTGTTCCTTCCTTCCAAACAACTCAACTGTAGTTTCATCTGTCCACACACAGTGTTGTGTGTTCCTTCCTTCCAAACAACTCAACTGTAGTTTCACCTGTCCACACACAGTGTTGTGTGTTCCTTCCTTCCAAACAACTCAACTGTAGTTTCATCTGTCCACACATAGTGTTGTGTGTTCCTTCCAAACAACTCAACTGTAGTTTCACCTGTCCACACACAGTGTTTTGTGTTCCTTCCTTCCAAACAACTCAACTGTAGTTTCACCTGTCCACACACAGTGTTGTGTGTTCCTTCCTTCCAAACAACTCAACTGTAGTTTCTTCTCTCCACACACAGTGTTGTGTGTTCCTTCCTTCCAAACAACTCAACTGTAGTTTCTTCTCTCCACACACAGTGTTGTGTTCCTTCCTTCCAAACAACTCAACTGTAGTTTCATCTGTCCACATAATATTTTGCCAGTAGCGCTGTGAAACATCCAGATGCTCTTTTGCGAACTTCAGACGTGCAGCAATGTTTTTTTTGACAGTAGTGGCTTCTTCTATGGTGTCCCATGAACACCATTCTTGTTTAGTGTTTTACGTATCGTAGACTCGTCAACAGAGATGTTAGCATGTTCCACAGATTTCTGTAAGTCTTTAGCTGAGACTCTAGGATTCTTCTTAACCTCATTGAGCATTCTGCACTGTGCTCTTGCAGTTATCCTTGCAGGATGGCCACTCCTAGGGAGAGTAGCAACAGTGCTGAACTTTCTCCATTTATAGACAATTTGTCTTACCGTGGACTGATGAACATCAAGGCTTTTAGAGATACTTTTGTAACCCTTTCCAGATTTATGCAAGTCAACAATTCTGAGATCTCTTTTGTTTGAGGCATGGTACACATCAGGCAATGCTTCTTGTGAATACCAAACTCACATTTTGTGAGTTGTTTTTTATAGGGCAGGGCAGCTCTAACCAACATCTCCAATCTCTTTTCATTGATTGGACTCCAGCTTAGTTGATTCCTGACTCCAATGATCTTTTGGAGAAGTCATTAGCCTAGGATTTCACATACTTTTTCCAACCTACACTGTGAATGTTTAAATTATGTATTATATATAGACAAGAAAAATACAATAATTTGTGTTATTATTTTAAGTACGCTGTTTTTTGTCTATTATGACTAAGATGAAGATCAGATCAAATGTTATCACTAATTTATGCAGAAATCCAGGTAATTCCAAAGGGTTCACATACTTCTTCTTGCCACTGTATATTTTCAGTTTGTGAGTGTGTGAAATGGGGGTTGGAGACGTGTTTATTTTGACATTATAAAGAACAACTTTTCTAAGCAATGGCAACACTGCCATGTTATACTGAGCCTCGCTGTAGGAAAACCACATCAGTGTTTGACTTATGGCTGTCGCAGATGCACCTCCCCCAACTTCACTCCTCAACCTTTGTCTACAGTCGGTTGCTTTCGCCTTACCACTCAAACGAGCCCAATATCTGACCCTGCTGTTTCAGTGTTTGGGGACAATGTCTGTATTCTCTCCCCTTTGCTGGCTTCTGCCAGCCCTTTTTACCCACAACCTAATACTGTTCTCTCTTTCTGGGATTTGCACAGCATGGGTTTATTCATTTGGGAAAACATTTCAGACTGTTAATAGAGGTATAGAACATACATATGTCATACAGGGCTATTATTGTTTTCTCTTATTATCTGTGAGGTTTAACACCATGAATAAGCCCCATGCTTTACTGTTGTCTGAGAGGCTACAAGAGCTAGTATTGTAATCTGGGAGTATGATGTGCTTTGTCAAAAATAAATGAACATAGTCATTATTCTATGAAATCTAATGAAACACATACAAAAAATACCTTTATGTGTTGTGTACACTACATGGAATTAGGGATTCAAACTTCTCTCACTTCTTTGAAGACATCAGCGTCTTATCACATTTTAAAATTTTAGGCCTATCCGTCATGGTTGACAGATTCACTCACGCGCATCATCAGTGTTCTGGCTTTGGATTGCTCCTGTCCTCTTCCCCCACCCCGTTTTCATCCCTTTCATAATTGCCACCAACATAATTACACAGTTGCTGTGGCAACCGTTGGTGCACCCCTCTCTCTCTCTTTCGCTCTCTCTCGCTCTCTCTTTAAATACTGACATACACAAAAAAGATAGTGAGAGACTGTATCAAGGCAGAAAAATATCAAGGCCCCCATTTTGATGTATTTTTGCGCATTTATCATCTGATGACCAGCAGCATTATGATGACTGATGGCTGTCAATTTCCATCTTCATGTTTTTCTTCTAACACCTGTGACACTGTGGAGCAGCAGGGCTGGACTACCTCATTTTGGGGCCCCTACCTCCAGGGGGGTTTGTCATGAGGCTGAGAGAAAATGTTGCAGTTTTAAACCTAATTTCATGCAATTATACACATTTTGTCATGGGGCAAAGTAAAAAATGTGCTGTTTATAGTTTATCTCATGCTATTCTTCACATTTGACCATGAGGCTGAGAGAAAAATGTCAATTTTTAAAGCTAATTTCCTGCTATTCTACACATTTTGGCATTATGCTGAGAGTAAACTTTGCCGTTTTTAAGCAGATGTCCTGAAATTCTACACACTTTGCCATTGCTTATGACGTGTTCATATGCTATCTTGGGGGCCCCCGACCTGTGGCACGTTTGCCGTACATAATGGTCCATAATCCGGCTCTGCATAGCAGTTGCAGTGCATCATTGATAGCTCATGTCTTCTGTATACATTCTTTCTGGTATTGGAACCAATCGTAACTGGAAGCATAATCACTTCCTTAAACCAATTACAGACCATCATGGATGGGTTGGAATTCAGCATCCGAAAGCCCTGGAGAGAACTCTCATCAACACCAGTTCGAGCGACCAATGGGAGCGCACTTGAGCTTTGCGGACCTTAGTGAGACCAGTCGCACAATCCCATAGGCATTTTATGATCCGGGTCGGTCGGAATTTCTGACTGAACTCTTATATCTGGAATAAATGGAACGTAAATTTGCAGAGGAAAAATGTGTAGTTTAATTCAGGAAAAAAAAATCTGGCGACCTTCCTTTTGCCGGTGTGATATACCTATTGTGCTGCACTTGCTTGCTATAGTGAGTTTCGTAGCATAGCTAGATTTGCGTTTTCTGGTACGGATTTTTTTTACTAGACAATTATATGTGCAACACATGGAATTTATGCACATCGTTTAGTTACAAAATGTATTTCACCGGGAAAAGTTAGACAATATTTCCATAAACTTGCCATTGCACAGCTTGTAGGCTATGATAATAATAGTTTATTCCATCGATAGAGTCAACTAAAAGAGTTTAGCTAAGGCTAGTAAAAATAAATAGTGCAGATATGTCATATTGTCGACGGATATGCTGGTGCACAACATTGGGCAGCAGTTTATCGACCAAAAAATGAGGAGGGTTTGTCACAATAGTCTTCCTTCAACAGTTTATAAGACAGTCGTTATTGCCTAACCAGAGCGAATTTATCGCAGCAATCCAGTGCGCACGGTCTCCCCGGCTGTTATCCGGCAGAACACGCAGGTAAGACATGGCAATATATGAACCTTTTTTGATACAGGAACATCATGAAACAAATGCTCAGTAATTATTTAAATTGTCTTCGTGTTTCTCGTTACCTCGGGTTCCACATATGGCACAAAGTGATTTGCTATCAATATGGATAAATATAGGATACAGCAACAAAACGTATTGATTTGAAAGCTGCGCCACAGAAATCAATTTATCACACAAACACGCTTGTAAGACGCAGCTGATACACATTGACACAGTTTTTATACATTGATACTTCATATGTGATTAGACTACACACACGCAGCCAGTCAGTGTATACACACTCAGGTTCTTATACACCCACGCAAGCTTAATGATACATGCAAGTCATACCTCCGTAACCCACATGCAATAATGTATGCGTGCAGTGGCTGAGCTACAAGTTGTTAACCTGTAAAAGATATAGATGTGCCGGAATCCATTCATACACAGACCGGTTACAGCCAGATATGGGTACACATGCAGCTGCAGGTTCATTGCGCAGTTAAACTCACTATGTGCATTTCAGAATTACGTCTGTTTGCACTAGGCTACTTCTTCTCTGCTGGCCTTTTATCAGAACTAAAGCCATTTTTTTGTGCAGTGTGCATATTAGACTCTACTGTTTTTCAATATGGAATATGAAAGGAATGTTGTTCAAATGTGAGCATTTAACATTTTGCTCTTCACAGGGTGTGGAGATATTTCCCTCTCCACACCCAGATTGGATCAACCCAATCTGAAACCAATGAGTCATGATGGACAAGTTTTGTTAACATCTTCTTCACACTATAGTATCATAAATCAATAAGCAAGATGCTGTTGCTGTGATACAATGGCATGCAGGATTAGTCCTGTGTGTTTGTTCTGAATAAGTTTAGTGTTATGTCATGATGTCCTTCCTTCAGTGGACATGGAACTCATGGATACACCATTCTGATCTGCACAGCACTGAGTGTTTTGTCCTTCACTTTTTGTTCCCATGTATTCTCTCACTCCCTCCCTCCTTTCCTCCCGTCCTTTAGCATGCAACGTTGTATGTGAGACAGCCTTGCCTCTGCCCCCACTCCTCATCCAACTGCAGTGCTTCTAGTCAGGAAGAGACATAACTATAGAGAGACATCTATAGAGAGGAATCTAACTTACAATGTTACAGTATTAACTCAGTGTCCAGTTTAAGGTACACCCATCTAGTACCGTGTCGGACCTCCTTTGTCTCCAGAACAGCCTGAATTCTTTGGATCATGGAAACGTTGCTCAATTGGTGTCAAGGGACCTAACTTGTACCAGGAAATCATTCCCCACACCATTACACCACCGCTACCAGCCTGTCCATGCAGGATGGGGCCATGGACTCTTGCTGCTTACGCCAAATCCTGACTCTGCCATCAGCATGACGCAACAGGAACTGGGATTCGTTGGACCAGCCAAAGTTTTCCCACTCCTCAATTGTCCAGTGCTGTTGATCACGTGTCCACTGATCACGTGTCCACTTCTTCTTGTTTTTAGCTGATAGGAGTGGAACCCAGTGTAGTGGTCTGCTGCAATAGCCCATCTGTGACAAGGACCAACGAGTTGTGCGTTCCAAGATGCCATTCTGCACACCATTGTTGTACTGCGTCATTATTTGCCTGTTTGTGGCCCGTTTGTTGCACGATTCTTGCCATTCTTCTTCGACCTCTCATGAATAAGCTGTTTTCGCCCACAGGATTGTCACTTACTGGATGCTTTTTGTTTGTCGCAACATTCTTGGTAAACCCTAGACTGTCGTGGGTGAAAAGCCCAGGAGGCCGGCTGTTTCTGAGACACTCGGAAACCGCGCGCCTGGCACTGAAAATCATACCATGCTTAAGTTGCTAATTTTGCCCATTCTAACGTTCAATCGAACAGTAACTGAATGCCTCAATGCCTGTCTGACTGCTTTATATAGCACGTCACTACCATGTGATTCAATCTGTAGTGGCAAACTATTTTCGTAAACTGGCCACTGATTGTATAGTAGTAACTATACAGATATAACAATAGAGACTAACCTACAGTATTTAGTGGTAACTATAGAGATATAACCATAGAGATATCTAACTTATGATGTTACAGTATATAGTGGTAACTATAGAGTTCAGACTATAGAGACATCTAACTTCTGATGTTACAGTATATAGTGGTACCTATGGAGATATAACTATAGAAATATAACTATAGAGATATCTAACTTACGATGTCACAGCATATAGTGGTAACTATAGAGATATAACTATAGAAATATAACTATAGAGATATCTAACTTACGATGTCACAGCATATAGTGGTAACTATACAGATATAACTATAAAGACTAACTTACAGTATATAGTGGTAACTATAGAGATATAACTATAGAGATATAACTATAGAGATATCTAACTTAAGATGTTACAGTATATAGTAGTAACTGTACAGATATTACGATAGAGACAAACTTACAGTATATAGTAGTAACTATAGAGATACAACTATAGAGACATCTAACTTCTGATGTTACGGTATATAGTTGTAATTATAGAGACATAACTACAGGGACATCTAACTTGTGATGGTGCAGCATATAGTGGTAAATATAGAGATATCTAATTTACTATGTTAAAGCATATAGTGGTAACTGTAGAGTTATAACTATAGAGACTAACTTTAGATGTTACAGTTTATAACAGTAACTATAGAGATATAACTATAGAGATATCTAATTTATGATGTTACAGTATATAGTGGTAACTATAGAGTTATAACTATAGAGACTAACTTTAGGTGTTACAGTTTATAGCAGTAACTATAGATATATAACTATAGAGATATCTAACTTACAGTATATAGTGGTAACTATAGAGATATAACTATAGAGATGTCTAACGATGTTAAAGCATATAGTGGTCTCTGTAGACATATCTAACTTCTGGTGTAACATCATTATGTGGTAACTATAGAGATACAACTGTAGAGACTAACTTACAGTATATAGTGTTAACTATAGAGATATAACTATAGAGATATCTAACATCTGATGTTACAGCATATAGTGGTAACTATAGAGATGTAACTATAGAGACTAACTTACAGTATATAGTGGTAACTATAGAGATATTCTGTAACTATAGAGACATCTAACATCTGATTTTACAGTATATAGTGGTAACTATAGAGATATAACTGTAGAGACTATCTTACTGTATATAGTGGTAACTATAGAGATATAACTATAGAGACTATCTTACAGTATATAGTGGTAACTATAGAGATATAACTATAGAGACTGTCTTACAGTATATAGTGGTAACTATAGAGATATAACTATAGAGATATCTAACTTCTGATGTTACAGCATATAGTGGTAACTATAGAGATATAACTATAGAGACTATCTTACTGTATATAGTGGTAGCTACAGAGATATAACTATAGAGACTAACTTACAATATAATATATAGTGGTAACTATAGAGATGTAACTATAGAGACATCTAACTTCTTATGTCACAGCATATTGTGGTAACTATAGACATATAACTATAGAGACTAACTTACAGTAAATAGTGGTAACTATGGAGATATAACTGTAGAGATATCTAACTTCTGATGTTCCAGCATATAGTGGTAACTATCGACATCTAACTTAGGATGTTAATGCATATAGTGGTATCTATAGAGACATAACTATAGAGACATATAACTTCTGATGTTACAGTATATAGTGGTAACTATAGAGATATCAAATCAAATCAAATTTATTTATATATCCCTTCGTACATCAGCTGATATCTCAAAGTGCTGTTCAGAAACCCAGCCTACAAGCCCAAACAGCAAGCAATGCAGGTGTAGAAGCACGGTGGCTAGGAAAAATTCCCTAGAAAGGCCAAAAACTAGGAAGAAACCTAGAGAGGAACCAGGCTATGTGGGGTGGCCAGTCCTCTTCTGGCTGTGCCGGGTGGAGATTATAACAGAACATGGCCAAGATGTTCAAATGTTCATAAATGACCAGCATGGTCGAATAATAATAAGGCAGAACAATTGAAACTGGAGCAACAGCACGGCCAGGTGGACTGGGGACAGCAAGGAGACATCATGTCAGGTAGTCCTGGGGCATGTTCCTAGGGCTCAGATCCTCCGAGAGAGAGAAAGAAAGAGAGAAGGAGAGAATTAGAGAATGCACACTTAGATTCACACAGGACACCGAATAGGACAGGAGAATTACTCCAGATATAACAAACTGACCCTAGCCCCCCGACACATAAACTAGTGCAGCATAAATACTGGCGGCTGAGACAGGAGGGGTCAGGAGACACTGTGGCCCCATCCGAGGACACCCCCGGACAGGGCCAAACAGGAAGGATATAACCCCACCCACTTTGCCAAAGCACAGCCCCCACACCACTAGAGGGATATCTTCAACCACCAACTTACCATCCTGAGACAAGGCTGAGTATAGCCCACAAAGATCTCCGCCATGGCACAACCCAAGGGGGGGCGCCAACCCAGACAGGGTGACCACATCAGTGAATCAACCCACTCAGGTGACGCACCCCTTCCAGGGACGGCATGAGAGAGTCCCAGATATAACTATAGAGTCATCTAACATCTGATGTTACAGCATATAGTGGTAACTATAGAGATATCACTTTAGAGATATCTAACTTATGAGGCTGTAGCATGTAAGGGTTATTATACAGATTCAACTATAGAGACATAACTACAGGGACATCTCATTTCTGATGTTACAGTATATAGTGGTAGCTATAGAGATATAACTATAGAGACATCTACAGTGCCTTGCGAAAGTATTCTTGAACTTGAACTTTGCGACCTTTTGCCACATTACAGGCTTCAAACATAAAGATATAAAACTGTATTTTTTTGTGAAGAATCAACAACAAGTGGGACACAATCATGAAGTGGAACGACATTTATTGGATATTTCAAACTTTTTTAACAAATCAAAAACTGAAAAATTGGGCATGCAAATTATTCAGCCCCTTTACTTTCAGTGCAGCAAACTCTCTCCAGAAGTTCAGTGAGGATCTCTGAAAGATCCAATGTTGACCTAAATTACTAATGATGATAAATACAATCCACCTGTGTGTAATCAAGTCTCCGTATAAATGCACCTGCACTGTAATAGTCTCAGAGGTCCGTTACAAGCGCAGAGAGCATCATGAAGAACAAGGAACACACCAAGCAGGTCCGAGATACTGTTGTGAAGAAGTTTAAAGCTAGATTTGGATACAAAAAGATTTCCCAAGCTTTAAACATCCCAAGGAGCACTGTGCAAGCGATAATATTGAAATGGAAGGAGTATCAGACCACTGCAAATCTACCAAGACCTGGCCGTCCCTCTAAACTTTCAGCTCATACAAGTAGAAGACTGATCAGAGATGCAGCCAAGAGGCCCATGGTCACTCTGGATGAACTGCAGAGATCTACAGCTGTTGTGGGAGACTCTGTCCATAGGACAACAATCAGTCGTATATTGCACAAATCTGGCCTTTATGGAAGAGTGGCAAGAAGAAAGCCATTTCTTAAAGATATCCATGAAAAGTGTTGTTTAAAGTTTGCCACAAGCCACCTGGGAGACACACCAAACATGTGGAAGAAGGTGCTCTGGTCAGATGAAACCAAAATTGAACTTTTTGGCAACAATGCAAAACGTTATGTTTGGTGGAAAAGCAACACAGCTCATCACCCTAAACACACCATCCCCACTGTCAAACATGGTGGTGGCAGCATCATGGTTTGGGCCTGCTTTTCTTCAGCAGGGACAGGGAAGATGGTTAAAATTGATGGGAAGATGGATGGAGCCAGATACAGGACCATTCTGGAAGAAAACCTGATGGAGTCTGCAAAAGACCTGAGACTGGGATGGAGATTTGTCTTCCAACAAGACAATGATCCAAAACATAAAGCAAAATCTACAATGGAATGGTTCAAAAATAAACATATTCAGGTGTTAGAATGGCCAAGTCAAAGTCCAGACCTGAATCCAATCGAGAATCTGTGGAAAGAACTGAAAACTGCTGTTCACAAATGCTCTCCATCCAACCTCACTGAGCTCGAGCTGTTTTGCAAGGAGGAATGGGAAAAAATCTCAGTCTCTCGATGTGCAAAACTGATAGAGACATACCCCAAGCGACTTACAGCTGTAATCGCAGCAAAAGGTGGCGCTACAAAGTATTAACTTAAGGGGGCTGAATAATTTTGCACGCCCAATTTTTCAGTTTTTGATTTGTTAAAAAGGTTTGAAATATCCAATAAATGTCGTTCCACTTCATGATTGTGTCCCGCTTGTTGTTGATTCTTCACAAAAAAAATACAGTTTTATATCTTTATGTTTGAAGCCTGAAATGGCAAAAGGTCGCAAAGTTCAAGGGTGCCAAATACTTTCGCAAGGCACTGTAACTTCTGATGTTACAGTATATAGTGGTAACTATAGAGATATAACTATAGAGACATCTAACTTCTGATGTTACAGTACATGGTGGTAACTATAGAGATATATAACTTACAATTTCACAGTATGTAGTGGTAAGTATAGAGATATAACTATAGAGACTCACTTTCACTATATAGTGTAACTATGGAGATATAACTATAGAGACATCTAACTTCTGATGTTATAGTATATAGTGGTAACTATAGAGATATAACTATAGAGATATCTAACTTCTGATGTTACATTATATAGTGGTAACTATAGTGATATAATCTACAGACACATCTAACTTATGAGGCTGTAGCATGTAATGGTTATTATACAGATTTAAATATAGAGACATAACTACAGGGACATCTAACTTCTGATGTTTCAGTATATAGTGGTAACTATAGAGATATAACTATAGAGACATGTAACATCTGATGTTACAGTATATAGTGGTTACTATACAGATATAACTATAGAGTCTTCGAACTTCTGATTTTACAGTATATTGTGGTACCTATAGAGATTTAACTATAGAGACTAATTTACGGTAAATAGTGGTGACTATAGAGATATAACTATAGCGATATCTAACTTACGATGTTTCAGAGTGTTGTGGAGATGTAACTATTGAGACTAACTGACAGTGTATAGTGGTAACTATAGAGATATCTAACTTCTGATGTTACAGTATGTAGTGGTAACTATACAGATATAACTATAGAGACTAACTTACGAATTTACAGTCATGGTAACTGTAGGGATATAGCTATAGAGACTTACTTACAGTATACAGTGGTATCTATAGAGATTTAATTATAGAGATATCTAACTTACTGTGTTACTGCATATTGTGGTAACTATAGAGTTATAACTATAGAGACATCTAACATCTAACTTACGATGTTACAGTATATAGTGGTAACTATAGAGATATAACAACTATGGAGATGTCAAATTTATGATGTTACAGTATATAGTGGTAACTATAGAGATATCTAACCTTCAATGTTACAGCATATAGTGGTATCTATACAGATATAACTATAGAGATATAACTATAGAGATATCTAACCTTCAATGTTACAGCATATAGTGGTAACTATAGAGATATAACTATAGAGATATCTAACCTTCAATGTTACAACATATAGTGGTGACTATAGAGATATAACTATAGAGACTATCTTACAGTATATAGTGTTAATTATAGAGATATGACTATAGAGATATCTAACATCTGATGTTACAGTATATAGTGTTAACTATAGAGATATAACTATAGAGACTATCTTACAGTATATAGTGGTAACTATGGATATATAACTATAGAGACATCTAACTTCTGATGTTACAGCATATAGTTGTAATTATAGAGATTTATAACTTCTGATGTAAAAACATATTGTTGCAAATATAGAGATATAACTATAGAGATGTCTACCTTATGATGTTACAGTATATAGTGGTAACTATGAAGATATAACTATAGAGACATCTAACTTCTGGTGTTACAGCATATAGTTGTAATTATAGAGATTTCTATCTTCTGATGTAAAAACATATTGTTGTAACTATAGAGATATAACTATAGAGACATCTACTTTATGATGTTACAGTATATAGTGGTAACTATAGAGATATAACTATAAAGACATCTAACATCTGATGTAACAGTATATAGTGGTAACTATAGAGATATAACTATAGAGATGTCTAACGATGTTAGCACATATGGTGGTAACTATGGAGATATCAAACTTCTGATGTTACAGTATATAGTGGTAACTATAGAGATATAATTATAGAGACATGAGGCCGTACCATGTAATAGTTACTATACAGAATTAACTATAGAGACATCTAACTTCTGATTTTACAGTATATAGTGGTGACTGTAGAGATACAACTATAGACATATCTATCTTCTGATTGTACAGTATATAGTGGTAACTATAGAGATATAATTATAGAGACGTCTAACTTGTGAGGCCACAGCATGGTGTGGTTACCATACAGATTTAACTATAGACATATCTAACTTCTGATTTTACAGTATATAGTGGTGACTGTAGAGATACAACTATAGACATATCTACCTTCTGATTTTACAGTATAGAGTGGTCCTATAGAGATATAACTATAGAGACTATCTTACAGTATATAGTGGTGACTATAGAGATATAACTATAGAGACTATCTTACAGTATATAGTGGTGACTATAGAGATATAACTATAGAGACTATCTTACAGTATATAGTGGTGACTATAGAGATATAACTAAAGAGACTAACTTGCGATGTTACAGTCGTGGTAACTGTAGAGATAAAGCTATAGCTTACTTATAGAATACAGTGGTAAATATAGAGATTTAACTATAGAAATATCTAACTTACTATGTTACTGCATATAGTGGTAACTATAGATATATAACAACAGAGACATCTAACTTACAGTGTTACAGTATATAGTGGTAACTATAGAGATATAACTACAGAGATGTCTAACTTACAGTGTTACAGTATATAGTGGTAACTATAGAGATATAACTACAGAGATGTCTAACTTACAGTGTTACAGTATATAGTGTTAACTATAGAGATATAACTACAGAGACATCTAACTTACAGTGTTACAGTATATAGTGGTAACTATAGAGATATAACTACAGAGATGTCTAACTTACAGTGTTACAGTATATAGTGGTAACTATAGAGATATAACTACAGAGATGTCTAACTTACAGTGTTACAGTATATAGTGTTAACTATAGAGATATAACTACAGAGACATCTAACTTACAGTGTTACAGTATATAGTGTTAACTATAGAGATATAACTACAGAGACATCTAACTTACAGTGTTACAGTATATAGTGGTAACTATAGATATATAACAACAGAGACATCTAACTTACAGTGTTACAGTATATAGTGGTAACTATAGAGATATATAACAACAGAGACATCTAACTTACAGTGTTACAGTATATAGTGTTAACTATAGAGATATAACTACAGAGATGTCTAACTTACAGTGTTACAGTATATAGTGTTAACTATAGAGATATAACTACAGAGATGTCTAACGATGTTACCTTATATGGTGGTACCTATGTAGATAACAAACTTCTGATGTTACAGCATGTAGTTGTAACTATAGAGATTTAACCATAGAGATATCTAACTTACGATGCCACAGTATATAGTGGTATCTATATATATATATATAACAACAGAGATATCTAACTTACAATATTACAGTATATAATGGTAACTATAGAGATATAACTATAGATACATTTCACTTCTGATGTTACAGTATATAGTGCTAACTATAGAGATATAACTATAGAGACTAACTTTCAGTATATAGTGGTACCTATAGAGATATAGCTATAGCGACATCTAACTTCTGATTTTACAGTACATAGTGGTAACTATAGAGATATAACTATAGAGACATTTCACTTCTGATGTTACAGTATATTGTGGTAACTATAGAGATATAACTATAGAGACTAACTTACTGTATATAGTGGTAACTATAGAGATATAACTATAGAGACTAACTTACTGTATATAGTGGTAACTATGGAGATTTAACTATAGAGACATTTATCTGCTGATGTTACAGTATATAGTGGTAACTATGGATATGTAACTATAGAGATATCTAACATCTGATGTTACAGTATATAGTGGTAACTATAGAGATATAACTATAAAGACATCTAACATCTGATGTAACAGTACATAGTGGTAACTATAGAGATATAACTATAGAGACATCTAACTTCTGATGTTACAGTATATAGTGGTAACTATAGAGATATAACCATAGACATATCTAACTTCTGATTTTACAGTATATAGCGGTAAATATAGAGATATAACTATAGAGACTATCTTCCAGTATATAGTGGTGACTATAGAGATATGACTAAAGAGACTAACTTACAATGTTACAGTCGTGGTAACTGTAGAGGTAACTGTAGAGATATAGCTATAGCTTACTTACAGTATACAGTGGCAAATATAGAGATTTAACTATATAATTATCTAACTTACTATGTTTCTGCATATAGTGGTAGCTATAGATATATAACAACAGAGACATCTAACTTACAGTGTTACAGTATATAGTGGTAACTATAGATATATAACAACAGAGACATCTAACTTACAGTGTTACAGTATATAGTGGTAACTATAGATATATAACAACAGAGACATCTAACTTACAGTGTTACAGTATATAGTGGTAACTATAGAGATATAACTACAGAGACATCTAACTTACAGTGTTACAGTATATAGTGGTAACTATAGATATATAACAACAGAGACATCTAACTTACAGTGTTACAGTATATAGTGGTAACTATAGAGATATATAACAACAGAGACATCTAACTTACAGTGTTACAGCATATAGTGGTAACTATAGATATATAACAACAGAGACATCTAACTTACAGTGTTACAGTATATAGTGGTAACTATAGAGATATATAACAACAGAGACATCTAACTTACAGTGTTACAGTATATAGTGGTAACTATAGATATATAACAACAGAGACATCTAACTTACAGTGTTACAGTATATAGTGGTAACTATAGAGATATATAACAACAGAGACATCTAACTTACAGTGTTACAGCATATAGTGGTAACTATAGAGATATATAACAACAGAGACATCTAACTTACAGTGTTACAGCATATAGTGGTAACTATAGATATATAACAACAGAGACATCTAACTTACAGTGTTACAGTATGTAGTGTTAACTATAGAGATATAACTACAGAGACGTCTAGCGATGTTACCACATATGGTGGTAACTATGGAGATATCAAAGTTCTGATGTTACAGTATATAGTGGTAACTATAGAGATATAACTATAGAGACATTTGTCTACTGATGTTACAGTATATAGTGGTAACTATGGATATATAACTATAGAGACATCTAACTTTTGATGTTACAGCATATAGTTGTAATTATAGAGATTTATAACTTCTGATGTAAAAACATATTGTTGCAACTATAGAGATATAACTATAGAGATGTCTACCTTATGACGTTACAGTATATAGTGGTAACTATGGAGATATAACTATAGAGACATCTAACTTCTGGTGTTACAGCATATAGTTGTAATTATAGAGATTTATAACTTCTGATGTAAAAACATATTGTTGTAACTTTAGAGATATAACTATAGAAATATCTACCTTATGATGTTACAGTATATAGTGGTAACTATAGAGATATAACTATAAAGACATCTAACATCTGATGTTACAGTATATAGTGGTAACTATAGATATCTAACTATAAAGACATCTAACATCTGATGTAACAGTATATAGTTGTAACTATAGAGATATAACTATAGAGATATCTAACTTCTGATGTTACAGTATATAGTGGTACCTATAGAGATATAACTATAGAGACTATCTTACAGTATATTGTGATAACTATAGAGATATAACTATAGAGATATCTAACTTTTGAAGCCGTAGCATGTAATGGTTACTATACAGATTTAACTATAGAGACATCTAACTTACGATGCCACAGTACATAGTGGTAACTATAGAGATATAGCTATAGAGATATCTAACTTCTGATGTTACAGTATATAGTGGTAACTATAGAGATATAACTACAGAGACATCTAACTTACAATGTTACAGTATATAGTGGTAACTATAGAGATATAACTATAGATACATTTAACTTTCGATGTTACAGTCGTGGTAACTGTAGAGATATAGCTATAGCTTACTTACAGTATACAGTGGCCCGTTCCAAGATGGCGTAGCAGTCAGAAGTCTTTGTCCTGTCGTGTCCCATGTATATATCGTTTTACATCCTTTTTCGTCGCATATCCTTTAAAATATTTTGCTAAACCTCAACATCTAAATACTCTCCTGCAACCCGCCTCACCCAATGTGGCGAGGATCTGCTTTTTTTCCCCTAAAGTATTTATATTTACTTCGGATCTGGAATCCCTCAACTGAAGCTAGCCAGCTAATTACCAGCTATCAGTCAGCAAACCATTACCAGCGTCATCAGCTAACCTTCAGCTCGGAAAGCTCTTGTCAGTTCGAACAATGTGACTCTAACCAGAGCATAACGGACCTGTTATTTTTATCCCCGGATTCCTACAGCAAACTGAACATTTTCATCTGGATCTTCACAACTAGCTAACCGCAATCCCGGATGACTACTCCTGGCTAGCGTTTCCATCCCAGAGTAAGCATAAATTAGCTTGAAGCTAGCCCGGCCAGAGCTCCTGTGCTACCACCGAAGTATACTCCTGGGCTACAATATCCGGACCCCTTCTACAGCCTGTACGGGAGATGGAACCCCGCAGATCCCCTACGACTGGAATACCTACATAATCTGCCCGATAACTCCCAACAGGCTCCTCAGGCGCGGCGCCCGCTGAAGGCCCATTATGCTAACCAGCTAGGCCTGCTAGCTACCGAGAGCTACTTGGAACCCTACTAATTCCACGACTGGTCTATCGACGTCACCGCACGAAGAGGCAAAAGCAGACTTACGCCCATCGCGACGTCCCCCAAAGGCTAACTTTCTAGCCCCTGCTATCTGCTTGCTTGCTAACCCGGTCGGCTAACTGCCAGCTTGCCTGCCCAGTCTGCTAACTGCTAGCCCTTGCTAACTGCTTGCTTGCTTACCCAGTCTGCTAACTGCTAGCCCCTGCTAACTGCTTGCTAACCCGGCCTGCTAACTGCTAGCTTGCCCCGGTCTACTAACTGCTAGCTTGTTTTTAGCCCCGGCCTACTAACTGTTAGCTTGTTAGCATCGGCCTACTAACTGTCTGAATCACTGTGTCCCCAGCCAGCCCAACCCCTCGCTGGAGCCATATGTTCACTTGGCTACGCATGCCTCTCTCTAATATCATGCCTTGTCCATTACTGTCCTGGTTAGTGATTACTGTCTTATTTCACTGTAGAGCCTCTAGCCCTGCTCAATATGCCTTAACCAACCATGTTCTTCCACCTCCTACATATGCGATGACATCACCTGGTTTAAACATCTCTTGAGACATCTCTTGAGACTATATCTCTCTCTTCATTACTCAATGCCCTAGGCTTACCTCCAATGTACTCACATCCTACCTTACCTTTGTCTGTACACTATACCTTGAATCTATGCTATCGTGCCCAGAAACCTGCTCCTTTTACTCTCTGTTCTGAACGTGCTAGACGGCCAGTTCGTATAGTCTTTAGCCGTACCCTTATCCTACTTCTCCTCTGTTCCTCTGGTGATGTGGAGGTTAATCCAGGTCCTGCAGTGCCTAGCTCCACTCCCACCCCACAGGTGCTCTTTTTTAAATTATTATTTTTTTGAACCTTTATTTAACCAGGCAAGTCAGTTAAGAACAAATTCTTATTTACAATGACGGCCTAGGAACAGTGGGTTAAATGCCTGTTCAGGGGCAGAACGACAGATTTGTACCTTGTCAGCTCGGGGTTTGAACTTGCAACCTTCCGGTTACTAGTCCAACGCTCTAACCACTAGGCTCTCATTGGTTGACTTCTGTAAACGTAAAAGCCTTGGATTAATGCATGTTAACATTAGAAGCCTACTTGCTAAGTTTGTTTTACTCACTGCTTTAGCACACTCTGCCAACCCAGATGTCTTAGCCGTGTCTGAATCCTGGCTTAGGAAAACCACCAAAAACCTTGAAATTTCCATTCCTAACTATAACGTTTTCCGCCAAGATAGAACTGCCAAAGGGGGCGGTGTTGCAATCTACTGCAGAGATAGCCTGCAGAGTTCTGTATTACTATCTAAGTCTGTACCCAAACAATTTGAGCTTCTACTTCTAAAAATTCACATTTCCAGAAACAAGTCTCTCACTGTTGCCACTTGCTATAGACCTCCCTCTGCCCCCAGCTGTGCCCTCGATACCATATGTGAATTGATTTCTCCCCATCTATCTTCTGAGCTTGTGCTACTAGGTGACCTAAACTGGGACATGCTTAACACCCCGGCCATCCTACAAACTAAGCTTGATGCCCTCAATCTCACACAAATGATCAATGAACCTACCAGATTCAACCCCAAATCAGTAAACACGGGCACCCTCATAGATGTCATCCTAACTAACTCGCCCTCCAAATACACCTCTGCTGTTTTCAATCAAGATCACAGCGATCACTGCCTCATTGCCTGCATCCGTAATGGGTTTGCAACCAAACGACCACCCCTCATCACTGTCAAACGCTCCCTGAAACATTTCTGCGAGCAGGCCTTTCTAATCGACCTGGCCGGGGTATCCTGGAATGGCATTGACCTCATCCCGTCAGTAGATGATGCCTGGCTATTCTTTAAAAGTGCCTTCCTCACCATCTTCAATAAGCATGCCCCTCTCAAAAAATGTAGAACTAGGAATAGATATAGTCCTTGGTTCAAGACCTGTCTGCCCTTGACCAGCTCAAAAACATCCTGTGGCGTTCTGCATTAGCATCGAATAGCCCCCGTGATATGCAACTTTTCAGAGAAGTTAGGAACAAATATACACAGGCAGTTAGAAAAGCTAAGGCAAGCTTTTTCAAACAGAAATTTGCATCCTGAAGTACTAACTCAAAAAAGTTCTGGGACACTGTAAAGTCCATGGAGGATAAGAACACCTCATCCCAGCTGCCACTGCTCTGAGGCTAGGAAACACTGTCACCACCGATAAATCCACTATAATTGAGAATTTCAATAAGCATTTCTCTACGGCTGGCCATGCTTTCCACTTGGCTACCCCTACCCCGGTCAACTGCCCGGCACCCTCCACAGCAACCCGTCAAAGCCCCCACCATTTTTCCTTTACCCAAATCCAGATAGCTGATGTTCTGAAAGAGCTGCAAAATCTGGACCCCTACAAATCAGCCGGGCTAGACAATCTGGACCCTCTCTTTCTAAAAATATCTGCCGAAATTGTTGCAACCCATATTGATAGCCTGTTCAACGTCTCTTTCGTATCGTCTGAGAATCCCAAAGATTGGAAAGCTGCCGCGGTCATCCCCCTCTTCAAAGGGGGTGACACTCTAGACCCAAACTGCTACAGACCTATATCTATCCTACCCTATCTTTCTAAGGTCTTCGAAAGCCAAGTTAACAAACAGATTACTGACCATTTTGAGTCCTACCATACCTTCTCCGCTATGCAATCTGTTTTCAGAGCTGGTCATGGGTGCACCTCAGCCACGCTCAAGGTTCTAAACGACATCATAACCGCCATCAATAAGAGACATTACTGTACAGCCGTATTCATCGACCTGGCCAAGGCTTTCGACTCTGTCGATCACAACATTCTTATTGGCAGACTCGACAGCCTTGGTTTCTCAAATGATTGCCTCTCCTGGTTTACCAACTACTTCTCTGATAGAGTTCAGTGTGTCAAATCGGAGGGACTGTTGTCCGGTCCTCTGACAGTCTCTATGGGTGTGCCACAGGGTTCAATTCTCGGGCCGACTGTCTTTTCTGTATACATAAATGATGTTGCTCTTGCTGCTGGTGATTCTCTGATCCACCTCTACGCAGACGACACCATTCTGTATACTTCTGGCCCCTCCTTGGACACTGTGTTAACTAACCTCCAGACGAGCTTCTATGCCATACAACTCTCCTTCCGTGGCCTCCAACTGCTCTTAAACGCAAATAAAACTAAATGCATGCTATTCAATCGATCACTGCCCGCACCTGACCGCCCGTCCAGCATCACTACTCTGGACGGCTCTGACTTAGAATACGTGGACAGCTACAAATACCTGGGTGTCTGGTTAGACTGTAAACTCTCCTTCCAGACTCACATTAAGCATCTACAATCCAAAATTAAATCTAGAATCTGCGTCCTGTATCGCAAGAAAGCATCCTTCACTCATGCTGCCAAACATACCCCTAAAACTGACTATCCTACCGATCCTCGACTTCGGTGATGTCATCTATAAAATAGCCTCCAACACTCTACTCAACAAACTGGATGCAGTCTATCACAGTGCCATCCGTTTTGTCACCAAAGCCCCATACACTACCCACCATTGCGACCTGTACGCTCTCGTTGGTTGGCCCTCGCTTCATACTCGTCGCCAAATCCACTGGCTACAGGTTATCTACAAGTTTCTGCTAGGTAAAGCCCCGCCTTGTCTCAGCTCAATGGTCACCATAGCAGCACCCACTCGTAGCACGCACTCCAGCAGATATATCTCACTGGTCACCCCCAAAGCCAATTCCTCCTTTGGTCTGGTGCAAACACAAAGACAGGAACAATCACCCACGAAACAATCACAGAATATGGCTGCCTAAATATGGTTCCCAATCAGAGACAACGATAATCACCTGACTCTGATTGAGAACCGCCTCAGGCAGCCATAGACTACGTAGACACCCTACAAACCCCTAAGACAAAAACACACCACAATAACCCATGTCACACCCTGGCCTGACCAAATAAATAAAGAAAACACAAAATACTAAGACCAAGGCGTGACAATATTGTAATTACTTCGCCACCATGGCCTATTTATTTCCTTAACTTACCTCATTTACACTCACTGTATATAGACTTTTTGTTTTCTTTTGTTCTACTGTATTATTGACTGTATGTTTTGTTTATTCCATTTGTAACTCTGTGTTGTTGTATTTGTCGAATTGCTACTCTTTATCTTGGCCAGATCGCAGTTGCAAACGAGAACTTGTTCTCAACTAGCCTACATGGTTAAATAAAGGTGAAATAAAAAATAAAAAATAAATAAAAAACAGTATATTGTGGTAACTATAGGAATATAACTATAGAGATATCTAACTTCTGATGTTACAGTATATAATGGTAACTATAGAAATATAATCTATAGAGATATCTAACTTCTGATGTTACAGTATATAATGGTAACTATAGAGATATAACTATAGAGATATCTAACTTCTGATTTTACAGTATATAATGGTAACTATAGAGATATAACTATAGAGATATCTAACTTCTGATGTTACAGTATATAGTGGTAAGTATAGAGATATAACTATAGAGATATCTAACTTCTGATGTTACAGTATATAATGGTAACTATAGAGATATAATCTATAGAGATATCTAACTTCTGATGTTACAGTATATAATGGTAACTATAGAGATATAATCTATAGAGATATCTAACTTCTGATTTTACAGTATATAATGGTAACTATAGAGATATAACTATAGAGATATCTAACTTCTGATGTTACAGTATATAGTGGTAACTATAGAGATATAACTATAGATACATTTAACTTACGGTGTTACAGTATATAGTGGTAACTATAGAGATATAACTATAGAGATATAACTATAGAGACATCTAACTTACAATGTTACAGCATATAGTGGTATCTATACAGATATAACTATATAGATATAGCTATGGAGATATCTAACTTCTGATGTTACAGTATATAGTGGTAACTATAGATATATAACTATAGAGATATCTCATTTCTTATGTTACAGCATATGTCATTTTTACATTTTTACTTGTATGTGTGTTAGGATACTGGTGATACATTACAGGAATTATAACTGCATGATGTTTCACTCTAATTTGCGTCTTTAGTCGTGACAAGTCTTTTGGATGAGTTTTTCCTGCTGGAAAATGCAGGTTGGGATGCCTTTTCATGAGAATAGATGTTGTTAGTGGAAGTGATAAGGAATGTGGTGATGGAGAACAATGTATAGATAGAGGATGAAATGGAAGATATTATGGTATCATGGACAACCAGTGATGATGGAGGTAGAAGTTTCAGAATTGGCTAATAGGTGTAGATTGGACTATACCTCATTTTCTCTCTCTCTCTCTCTCCATCTCTCTCTCTTACACACAGACAGAGCTGCAGTGCTATTCTAAGAGAGTTAGCTGCCTCAACCCACGCACCAAATCTGAGAAAGAGAGAGAAAGGGAGAACGAGGGAGATGGGAGAAAGCAGAGAGCGAGAGGAATGAAAGGAGAGAGGGAGAGACTACAGAAAGGTTCAGAATGCCTGTAGAGTATACTGCAGTCACACACACACACACACACACACACACACACACACACACACACACACACACACACACACACACACACACACACACACACACACACACACACACACACACACACACACACACACACACACACACACACACACACTATCTCTCTGACTGACATACATGCTGCCACTTCAACAACAGCATTAACAGTGTTCATTGTGCAGATATCAGATCTTGCAGATGCAAGTGAAAGGACATCCAAACCACTCTCTTCCATCATATTTCATGCTTGTTGTGTCACCCTATCTTGTTATGATGTTGTTTGGGTTGTGCATTTGTGGGTCTGTCTAACTGTGATGTGCTGTGCTGTGCGGTTTTATATTGGTAAGTGCTGGGAGAAATGTACTTGATTCTGTGCCACCCACACACCGCCCTCCCACTCACGACCGTCTCTGCGTCTATACCTCTGGCTCTTCCCGCTCCCCACCAACTCTCTCTGCTCATTTAAATCCCGACCCTACATTTATCACCCTGCTCTCTCTCTCTGTTTCACTCTTTCTTTCTCTCCCTCTCTCATCTGCTTTTCAGGAGCTGATGCTCCTGCAAAAGGCAGACACACTAACACACAGACACACCTAGCATACCTACATGCACTCACACCGTGAAGGAGTAGCTTTGTATACATGGATTTATTGTGTATTTATTTATATAGTATCCTAAACTGTCAATGAATTATCACATCCTTCCAGTTAATTGATCTTTATTCATCAGCTCAACCTTTACCTGTTGGTTTGAACGTTAGAATGAGTGACATGCCCCTTTAATTGTGTGAGCTGACTGCGTTCAAGCTTAGTTAATTAGCTGATTGCACTTGCACACACCTGTGGCCTGCTGCCTGAAGCACTTCAGTTTGTTTAAATGGAGGATGGTGTTCTGTGTGTGAGTGGGACTGCTGGGATGTCTGTAAGTTTTTAATAAAACTACACTATTTATTACGAAATCACTATCTCTGTCTCATCAATGTGAGGGCCAGCTATCTCACACACACATAACAGCACACAAATTCAGGTGCATATGGCTGGCTGCCCTGCACACACACACACACACACACACACACACACACACACACACACACACACACACACACACACACACACACACACACACACACACACACACACACACACACACACACACACACACACACACACACACACACACACTCACACGAAACAGCTCACAAATTCAGGTGCATACAGTATGCATGGTGCACACTTCTTGACAAGTTCTATTCCAATTTATAGCTAGAAATTCATAGCAATTCATGAGTGTCTTACAGAGTGTGTTGTCTGTGTGTTGCTGTGGTGTGTGTTAGAATACGAGGGAGGTAGTGTGTGTGAGTGTCGTTGTGTGAGTGTGTGTGTGTGTGTGGGGGGGCTTGATGTCCCCTCTCCTAATCGATTATTTTTGTGTTCCATACAGGATCCACAAATCTGTGAAGACATTCCAGACCCTGATCCCCTTTATCCAAATCTGAAGACGATACAGGAAATCAAGCAGAACTTTCAGGGAATAGAATAGTTCTTTCTCCATTGTTTTTATTCACATGTATTGAAACAAGTAGAGCCATCAGTGATTTCAGCAGCCCCCCTGCCTCCCCTATCCATGCCTACATGCTCAGCAACAGATAACTGTTTTGATAATTGTATGTAATTATAATTGTGTGGGAGACGGAGCTGTCTCTGTCTATTATCACCTGTAACCTCAGACACAATAACTCCATACATTTACATATTTCTCTCCAAAAATGTTTTTCTTTCAGTTTTAGGACCAAATCAGGAATAATCAGAGTTATTGAAGGAATGGCACATGTGAACTACAATGTGCTACTCAGTCCTCAACCATCATAATGAGACACAACTGAATTCAATCTGTAGAGTTACATCTAAACCTCAAGCTCTTTTCCTTGTATATTCTATACTAGACCATACATACTAAGTTTGTACATCTAAAAACAGACGTACCCATCCAGCCACTAGCTAAAAAGAAAACTGCTTTTTCAGCTGTCTATTTGATATAATACGATTTGTCGTAACGTTTTATACTTTCTCCTCATTTGTGGTATTCACTGTCCTCTGTCCTTAATGTAGGGCGCTGGCTCTGTAGCCTTCAGCCCAATCAGAGGAACAGTAAGTGCCTATGCATTTTAGATAAGACCATAAAACATTTAAGTAAATAAGTGGCCAATGCATTATGTAGTTAGTGACCTGTGATGTTTATATGCCTGGAAGCGCAATGTCCTGCTTTACAGTCACACAGTATGTTTACACTCAGCCACAGCCATTCAGTGCCCTGACCCGTCAAGAACCACAACCTCTCCAACTGCCATTCAAATGGTCTGCAACATCTAAAAGCACAGGAACACAAATGATTTAGATGTATTTAGCATGAGATTTATTTAGTACACATCTTTTATTTAGCATAATATTGAAACATTTAGACATTTATATGTAGAGATTTTTCTACTTTTTCAGAGAATATTAGTTTACAGGTTGAGTCTAAGTGCAAACTGGGAATGTATCCAGCGCCAAAACGACATGATTGAATCATTAACTGTTTACATTTTAGGAACAATGTTTACAGAGGACTGTTGCCCTTAAAACACAGGCCTATGTGTCATTTTGTGACATATTATTTTACAAGTGCCATAACCGAAAGGAAATGTATAAAATTGCCATAACTCATTGAGGAAGCTTACTTCTTGTCTTCAGCTAAACAAAGCACAACGTGTTCAGGAATACGTCATGGTGAAGGTAAAAACCCTCTGATTGACCTTTCATCCAAGGAGATTGCATCTATTTTTGTATTTTTTCATGTGAATGTTATAACCTCAAACTAACTTCACATGATTCATAGCAAGGTTTTGTATGGTAGATAGATTCTAGAACTAGGAGAAGGAATAGACGATCTGGGTTTGATCAAGATCATCATTTTCAATTTACCCTTGTTTACTCTGTGAGGCTTATACAGGTCTGATTTTACTGTAATGGGATGCAGAATATTATCACAGAAGATGTTGAAGATAAGAGTAACAGAATGAAAGCCATGTAAATACCTCTGTCACCAATGGTTGACACTTACAACTGGTTGACACTCATGACTTCCATCTCTTAAAGCATATCTAGAATTAATTCACAAAGTTCATCAGACATATTCATTATTAAATTGAGATATTTTGAAACTATGAGTACCAGACAACTCATACCTGCTACCTAAATGTTTCAAATAGTGTTTTAGTGGTTTAATTCTGAAAAAAGGACAGCATTGTAACAGCGTTGAGTCGACAACAGAAAATAGAGCTCTTAGTCATGTAAAGATGACGCCCACCACCAATCTCCAAGTCTTCGCCGTCTCCCTCCTCTCTCTCCTTGCTGCCCCACTTACCACAGCTGAGGACAGCTCCCCCTCTCCCACTCCCTCTCCCCTACGTACCGACCCCCGGCCTCGCCAGGGGGGCTCCACCGACCCCCCTCAGTCCGCCCCCAGCCCCCCTCTCCTCCTCCTGGCCATCCATGCCAACCTCCGCCCCGCTGCCCTCCGGGGCAGGCCCAAAGCTCCAGAGAAACTTCCAGAATCCCCTGGGGTTCTGGAGACCCCTCCCCAACCCCTGGCCCAGATCATGTTCCCCAAGAACGTGACGTCTGCGGCAGCGGGAGCCCTGGCTCCTCCGTTGGGCACAGCCCAGGTGGCTCCTCCTCCCCGCACACTGGTGGACGTGGATGTGTGCCATGGTTACTATGACGTCATGGGCCAGTTGGACAACACCTTCAACTGCTCCAAGGACAGCTTCATCTACTGCTGTGGCAGCTGCCACTACCGCTTCTGCTGCCCCGACCCCACCCGTCGTTTGGAGCAGAGCAGCTGTACCAACTACGACTCCCCGGATTGGGCCAAGACCCCGCCACCAAACGCCATACTCCTGGATGATGATGAGCCGGAACTGGACCCTCTGCAGCCTCTGAGCCACAACACAGGCTTTGTGATTGGAGGTGTCATTGTGTTTATGGTAGCGGTTGCCGTGGGGATTAAGATAATGTTCAACAAGGTGTCGCAGCAGGCCAACAACGGAGAGATCAACATGCCAAGGTGAGGGGAGGGGTCAATCAGTCACAGACCAGACAGATGAACAGACAGAGCATAAGACAGACAGATAGACAGATGGACAGTCAGACAGACAAACACAGATTCTTTAATAATTTCATAATGTCGTTATGACATGTTTATAGCATGTTTCATTCATAAGATCAGACAAGATATGATATCGTTAATGCCAGGGGGGACTGTTATTACTCCAGGCAATAAAACACATTTTACACCAGCAAATTACTTATACTTGAACATTTTTGACATTCTCTTTTTGGTTTCTCCTCTCAGAGCGCTGGTGGACATGTTGCGTCACCAGTCCAGTCCAGTGCAGCAGGATGAGAGGAACAACAGCGTGGCTCTGTGTGGTTCAGGGGAGGGACAGGGTACGCTGGGCAGACCTCCCAAAAACCTCTATGCTCCTGGCCTGCCCAGCAAGGACAACAGACGTGAGTGGCCAGGGGAGCATTCAGTTGGAACAAACAGGAAACATGTTTCTGAAATGAAAAAGGGAAATGAGGACAAGCTCTAATAGTACACTTCTGTTTCAAAGTTGTTTCTCCTGTTTTGTGCTGTTGTTGGGCTTTAGGCTTATTTCAAACTGTCTTGTAAGAAAGGGGAAGGAGTAAAATGGATTAGATTAGAGGAGGTTATTAGTCACATGCACAGTGTTGCAGATGTAATCGCAGGGCTCAGTGAAATACTTATGATCCGAGCTCCAACAACGCAGGTAAAAAAAAGACAAGTGAATGAGACAGTAGCAATGTAGCAATGATAATGTCTATTGGGGGGAGGGGCAGGGTAAGTGTTATTGGGAGGGGGTAGAATATCCATAGGGGGAAACGCAAGGGGGAGGGAGTAGGTAACTCCCTAGTGGCTATTCAGCAGCCTGATGGTTGGTGGTAGAACCTATTGGCCAGTCTGACAGTTTTTGCCATGATACTCCTATACTGCCAGTGTCTGGGCGATGGAAGCAGGGAGAACAGGCCATGATGGCTTGGGTGCCACGAGGTCCCTGATGATCTTCTTGGCCTTCCTGCGACGCCTGGTGTTGTAGGTGTCCTGGAGGGCAGGCAGTGAGCACCTAATGTCTCGTTTGGCTGAGCGTACCACCCTCTGTAGTGCCTTGCAGTCAGCGGCGGTGGAGTTGCTGTACCAGGATGCAATGCAGACCGACAGTAGTCTCGATGGTGCTCCTGTAAAACACTGTGAGGGCCCTCGGAGACAGGACAAATGTATTCAGCCTCCTGAGGTAGAAGAGTCGCTGCTGTGCCTTCTTTACTACGGTGTCCCTGTGGTTTGACCATTTCATCTCATCGGATGTGTATGTCGAGGAACTTGGAAGTTTTCGAAGAGGGACAGTTATGTGTATTTGAAACACAGTGCAATATCCTGGTCGATTCCCCCAGGCTCAATAAATGTTAAGTGAGTGAGCGTGTAAAGGGAAATTGGCCCAGATAATGTAAAAGAGGATGGATGCCTTGATCTTAATATGGTTAATAAACCATGAAGCTAGAAATCGCCTGATAACATCCACAATTGAGCACATCATACAGTGTATCCCTCTGCTGTCTCACTCACGTACACACACATCTACATTATGTATACACTGTTGCTCAACAGCTGATGACTGTTTGTTTGTTTTGCAGTGGGGAATATTCAACACAATTTTATCCATTCAGGAACCAGTCCCAATCACACTGCTACCATCGGTAAGTCAACTGGTGGTGTAAATCGTTGGTTCCAGTGACATACTGTAATGTATGTATGCATCTGTTGCCCTTCCATGTTTTACAGTTTTTCACAATAATTTCTAAATGTCAATAATACCAACCTGGTTAGATAAAGGTTGTCCAAAAAACAACAATTAAGAAACAAACACACCATAACAGGGTCTTTTGACCCCTCAGAACACGCCCCCCGTATGAACAACACCCAGCTGGCGGCAGGAGGCACTCTTCTGTCCAGCAAACACAACAATACTAAAGAGCAGCCCTCCTTCCACCACTCCCTCCACAACCTGGCACAGCTTCCCCCATCCTACGAGAACGCCACCAAGCCAGAGCTCAACAGATACTCCTCGCTCAAACGCCTGGGTGAGTAGTGTACCACGTAGCAACATGGAGATAGACCCCGTTACACAGAAAACAATAGCTCTATGACTTAGGTGTTTCACTATTCCTCTTTTGATTCCAGAAAAGAGTGGTCTTGATGAATATTCATCGGGCTACTGCACCACCAAGAGGCGTCCCCACACGGCCCAGCCCGCTCTCCAGTCCTCCAGTCACCACATCCCCTGTGGCGGAGACTACAACACCATGGGTGGGAGGGGCACCCTCCCTCGCCACGCCCCCCGCCCCTGGATTCAACCCACCGGCCTACCCCCCGTCTCCCCCACGGTCAACCCCTACCCCCTGGACCCAACCGAGCAGCACTACAACCTCAACTACGACACCCTGTCCAAGCCTGCCAGGAAAGTCATGTCGCAGGACCAGCTGCTCAACATGGGGGACGTCCCCGGGAACACTGGGACCCTCTCCAGAATGTCCAAGAACCAACAGCACCAGTACTACAAAGCCATGGCTGCTGCTACTAAGAACTCCAACACCCAGACCCTGACAAGGAAGCCCCAGGATCGACCCCAGGAGCGGCCTCAGTCCAACACCCAGACCCTGACAAGGAAGCCCCAGGATCGACCCCAGGAGCGGCCTCAGTCCAACAACCAGACCCTGACAAGGAAGCCCCAGGATCGACCCCAGGAGCGGCCTCAGTCCAACAACCAGACCCTGACGAGGAAGCCCAAGGATCGACCCCAGGAGCGGCCTCAGTCCAACAACCAGACCCTGACGAGGAAGCCCAAGGATTGGCCCCAGGAGCGTCTCCAGGATCGCCTACTCATGTCCCCAGATCACCTGGAGGAGAGCATGGGTAGGGGTGTCGGAGGGATGGGAGTGGGTGTGCAGGATCCATATGCCCATGGAGGCGGGGGAGGCATGGTCCCCACTCTCCCCCGGGGTGGTCTCACCCCTCAGCAGAAAGCCCAGTCCCAGCAGAATGTATGTGCCACTCCCTCCCTGGACCGCCACCACATGATCAAGATGAACTCTCACCCCACCTCGGGGAGGGAGCAGGAGAGAAGCCAGGGCATGACGGGGCATATGAGTGGAGGCATGGGGGGAGGCATGGGGGGCTGGGGTGGTAGCGAGATGCCCGGGACGGGGGTTGTCATGGGAACAGGGACGCTAGGGGGCCACAGCGCCAAGAGGATGGCTTTCGCTGCCAAGAGGCAGAACACTATCGAGCAGTTACACTTTATACCAGGAGGGGGCGACGGAGGAGCGGGAGGAGGAAGTAGAGGAGGAGGAAGTGGAGGAGGAGGGGGAGGCAGTCAGGGCATCAGGACAGGCAGTAAGAATGAGGTGACAGTGTGAGGGGCACCAGGTAGAAATTGCCATCAACTGCAGATCTAGGATCAGATTATCTCACCCCTAAACCCACCCTTAACCATTAGGGGGATGAACAAATATCTGACTCTGTATCAGTGGTTAGGGCAAATTCTACCTACTGTGTGTGTGGTCTTCATGAAGAGAGTAGACATATGAGAATAGGAAGGGTAGAGAAGGAAATATATCAATCTGTACATATAGAGAGATGAAGGACTTGCTTAGAGGTCAAAATGGTAGAGGAACGGAATTATCCTGCCATTTTTATATATGTGATACATCAGCCATATTTCATATCTAATGTGCCATATTGCCATACACTGATTCCATGAATAACTGAAAAAAAAACGTGGGAGAAATTAGATAGCTAGGACTTAGTTAAGAAACTTGTTTGTTCATGCATAACCTTGTGTTTTATATCAAATGTTTAACAGAATAAAGAAACTTTTGAGCCATATTAGAAAGGAGGGACCAAGATAATACATCTAAGTATGAGAGAGAGAAGAGTGGTGTACGGCCAGACTGTGTACTTCAGTGTTACATAGAAAAACAGGTTACACTTGTATCAAAGGATGCTATTTTCCTCATGGAGCATTGAACTGATGATCTTCGTGACCTATGATGTGGAATGTCGGATGATGTAGGGTATTGAATCCAGGGAGTGGTATACGAGTGAGCCCGCCTCATTGTGACGCAGGAAAACAGAGCTGTCGATAGTTGCTTCTTGTGTGAATGAGTGAGTGACATTGAGAAAATTGCTTCCATACATTCTTTAGTTGCCCCCAGTAACTGATCTGAGGTCAGTTTTGCATCCCACCACCGCCTAATAGTTATGCTCAGCATTTGGGGAGGTTGAGCTGATCCTAAATCTGTGCCTAAGTGCAACTTCTACCTGGAGCTCCCCTGTGACCCACCTGTCTTCATCAGGACAACCAAATCTGATTGAGCCATGAGTCACTATGTTTGACGAGGAACTTCTGAGTTGATCAGCCTACCAATAGGACGATTAGCTACTGCAACTACAGGGTATTTTCTTTCATAGAGCACAAAAAGTACACTATGATGCAGGTGTTGCACATCATAATACGACTGACCTTCAAAGCCATGCATTGGGATACAAATAAAATGCCACAGAGAAAGCACGTCTGACAATCACCATTTTATTAATCTCACCAGAGGAGAACTGACACAAGCCAACATTTCTACAGGACAATACAAATGATTGGCTTCAGAGCAAGCCAAAGTGTATGTGTCTAGGGAATTGACTGTAACAAGGCAGTGGACTATAATGCATACTGTAGGATGACTCCAATGATGAAGCAGTCAGATATGAGGGTGAGACTCAGAAGAGACTTGGTTGGCTAGGATGCCCTTCATCAGAAGAGGACCTTGCTTGTTCGTAGTAACACACTCCAACCGTTCTCTATTAGGTAGAAATGTCATAATATCAATAATAATGCTTAATATTAAGGGCTATCCTATCCTACATGTGTGGCTTTGGACCATATAATACAGCATATTAATGCTTTCACTTAATTTGTGGTGTTGATATTGTCACTGACGTGTGAGTACTAATGTCCTGTAGATAGATGCCTGGAGTCAAACTTGTAAAAAAATAACATGAGCAGTTTTTTTCCAGCCCAGCTCAAAGAGGGAAACACTAAGACAGAAACGTTTTTGCACAATCCCCTGATATTTGCACCAGATAAAGACAGACATATTTTGTATCACGTCTTAGTGGTTTACATTCAGCAAAAAAGGACACTCAGTCATTGGTGATGCGCGGGGCTGTTTGATAAACTTAAGGGACTTAAGAAAATGAACAGACTTGTATTCGACTAAGAGAGAAGTATACCTGTATATATATATCATCTACAGTATACAAAATGTCTCATATTGCTTACAAATGGACAGAAGAAAAAAATCTGACATAATTCAGGAGATAAAATGACTGACATGTTGATACAGATTTTCTTTTGACAATCTTCCTAAACACAATGGTAACTTACCCAGTGAGCAAAATGGCATCTTTTAGATGTCCATGGACGTCGGCATCAGACGGTGTTCACTGGGTAGTCCATGTCAGTTATTGTCATGATTACAACAAGTGTTATTATTAATGATTATTATAATTGTTGTTATAATTAATGGTTATCTTATAGTAATGATGTTGGTGTTATTTTTCTTAGTGAGATTTTAAGTGTTTACATGTTTTTAGATACCTATCTTTCTCATGACATTTAGTTTGTTTTTGTTACATCTGAACACAAAATGGGGATTCAAACTAACACTGTCTAATCTTGATGCATGTCAACTCCATGTCTTGGTAATGCATTGACCATATGCCTGAATACAGGGCTTTATTACAGTATGTTTTGAGACAATGGCCCAATTACAAACCTCTCCCTAGTCCCTTTCCCTAGATGGAGCCTTCTATCTAGACTATTTGAAAATATTGCATAGGTATTAGTAAAAGTTGTGTTGGTTCCACGTGTTGGGGTGGAATCATTACACTCACCGTTCACAAGGTCATACAATATTGATAGGGACTAGGGAGGGAAAAGTTCTGGGTCTGGGACCAAATTGAAACACTTGCTAATACCACAGCCTAACCCAATAAAACCCAAAGGGTTAACACATGATGTCACAATGTATGTGTTTACATTAATGTCTTAAACACAGGTAGGTAAAAAGGGTATAACAGTAACTACCTGAATGTTCAGTAACAGTGTCTTTTTTCAGGGAATTAGGACAGCTAACCTAGTTTTAGATTTGTATTTAAGTCACAGAAAGTCTGTAGCAATGTCTGTACTATCGCCATAAGCCATAACCATTGAAACAGTCATTACATACATTTCTGCCATTATTTTGTACATGGTAAACCTTTTTTTGTGTAAGTATATTGTATTTTGTATAGCTAGTACAATCAGAATATTCTAATGGGTTGTGGCTCTCTTCTATAACACATTAATTTGAGGCTTCAACAAATTATATGTGAGTATTTAGTGGAATGTACAGTGACCACCCAAATGCTTAACATTTAACATATTTCTATATAGCCTATTATGTGGCAACAGGGATATTTTTGATGAGTAATGACAGATAACACATGTAATAGATGGTGAATGAAATATGACACAAAGAGATTAATGAATAGGTGTATGTTTCGACACCATCATTAATTCATTTAAACATATGTAGAACGACGAAGGATAAATCTAAATCTAGATTTGTATGACATTATATAGATTTGTATGGGATGATAATTTACAAGTGAACTTCATGACTATTATTCATTTTAATATATAAAGGCCTACTTTTAATTTCTCCAATGCATTTTGATCCCCTTGGATACAGCAGTGATCAAACACTACATTTGTAAAATAAAGTTGGTGGAAAAGGTTGTCAGACTTGTTTCTTTCATCAGGGTCTTAGTCAAGTACTGATGATATTAGTAGTGATAAACTAGCCATCCTACTCAACTATTCTCATATGAAGTGACTTTACTGACAGGTAAGATCGAATAAATGTTAGACATTCTGTGGGAAGTTGTTCCTAAATCTACAGTAGGCTACAACTAAACCACTAGCTAACAGGGCAACCACCCCCCTGGAGAGCGACTGTCCTGCAAGCTTTAATTTCAACAAAATTATAACGGTTCCCCAGGACCTTAATTAACTGAATCAGGTATGTTACCACGGGTTTGGAGCAAAAGCCTGCACCACAATAGCCTTCAGGAGTTACCCCTGATCCAGGTGTACATTACCATTTCAATGAAACCATACATTTGCATGACAACGCCTGCACCCCGCACGTGCCAGAATGACAAGCAAGTATGTCCAAACATCTAGGCATTTAAAAAAACTTTTATATGAATGATAATGAAATGCAAGTTAGCAAATACACGGCAGCCATTTTAACACGTCTGGTTGGTGAATGCTATGCCCAGCTGCAGCATGAAGCCAGTTAAAATGGCTTCAACCTCCCGCAGTCTGAATCTATTTCTGACGGATTTTTATCACATTATTTGTCATTCGGATACCTATACGGGTGACTACTTGACATAATATACCATAAAAAAACTTTACTAAAAGTAAATAAGAATAATTCAATGCAAAATATCAGCTAGCTATAGATAGCATGCTTGCTATCCAAAACAACTACTGAACCACAGGTTATGCTACCCGGAAATATTTCACGGGCCGGAAAGGACCAATGTTAAGTGAGCACACGTCATTCCCTTTTACCCCCCCCAAAATGATAACCGACCGTCCAAAACATTTAAGCCGACAAAAACATCACCAACTCATCATTACCAATGGGGATTGATGCTGTCAAATGGCGTGGAAAAGGTTGCAGACTCAAATACTGAGTATTTAAAAGCGAAAGGGAGCCGAGCATTCACCTAGCTCAGCATCAGTGAACATGGCTATGGCTAACGAGTCGAAAACAGTACGCAGAAATGGAGAGCTAAGCGAATGATAGCTAGATGGTAGGAAGGCGTGACAGGCCGCATCCTGAACTTGTACTTGGATGTGTAGGTAAATAATCAATTTCGTATTTTATTCTGCCAAGAGGCATTCATTGGCTTTTGAATGCATATTGTGTTATGCTATAGATAGCAAGCCGTGTGTGTTGTGTATTTGTATGGGTTGCATTCGATATCTGCTAGCTAAATAGCAGAATGTTATACCAAAAGCTGTCAGTTTTGCATGTAAGCGCTTCTTTGCAAAACCCCCAATGTTTGTCAAAGCAATGTGCAACCCAAAGTTAGTAGTTCCCGCAGCTAGTATTGTGCAATTATGCAATTTTTGCAGTGGCTGAATAATAGTTGCTGATTCTGAATTTATGTCCTCCCCACAGGATTGGTCATCTACACTACTCATGTGAAAGGCAATCAAAAAGATGCGATTGTGAAATAAAATCCATCTCCCTCCGCTGTCGGGGGAACACATATTTTGACTCATTGACATCTGTCAAAATACAAAGGTAAGATTTTCCATAACGTGATCAATATTTCGCCGACGTCTTATAAACATGCAATAATAATTCATAATAATTCATGTTTTATTTACAGTTCAGCGGACTTAAAAAATGTGACAGTGCTCAGTTCATAAGAAACTATATGCAGTAGTAATACCCTAGTAATAAACAATAAATACATTAGAATAACAGTAGTAATAAAATAGTCATTCAGCATACTATACTTACATTTGGAAAACTATTAATTTTTAGTAAGACTGACATTTGAAAAAATATATCATTACTAAATTTAATTTTATCGAACCTTTATTTCAACAGGTGCGACATATTGAGACCTAGGTCTCTTTTTCAATTGCGCCCTGGATAATACAACATAAATATACACATTGTTAACAAAGGTTCGTGATTGCATTTTCATCATCTACTTTATCCATTTTCAATAATAAAAAAAATACATTGTTTAAAAAATATCTCTATATATATGTGTGTATATATTATATACTTTTTTTGTTGTGTGAATTTATTTTAAGCTAAAGACATTTTATTTTATCCTATACACTTTGGTGTATCATAATGGTACAAATGTTGGTGTATTTACAAATGTAAGCTCTTTAATTTAACAGTTTTTATCAAACAGAAGTATCTGTTTTGACAAATGTAGTCTCTGTTTTTCAGTGAGGAGAAGAAAACATCATCTCTTCCTAGAGAACGAGTGAATAAACTGATGTTGACGAGGGGAAACGATGATATGGATGAAAACACTAACTGAAACAGCCAACCAACAGCTGTTGACTGAACTGCTCTCTAATAAAGATTGTTCTGTACCATAAAACACCAAGAGACCAACAAACAACAACAATTGCACACCAAAACAAGGCCTTTTCTCCCCATGAAACTGTACAGTCTTTAATAAAATGGCACCAACCCATCAAGATAAAAAGAGAATACGGTATCCACGTTGAAAAGAACTGTGAGAACTGGTCGCGTTTGAGAAAAAAGACCCTTTACACTAAATAACCCCATTCCCCACACACTTGCTCCCTCTCCTGTTGGATGGAGAGTGGGGGCAGTGGACGATCGGGCGGAAGTAGCAGCAGCCGAAGTGCGCGAACAGGGGGGACCGGCAGTGTTATTGGGCGGAGTTCGGGATCGAGCCGAGGCGACTCAGGCAGTTCCAGGTCAAATAGTGGCACTGCAGGATCCCTCGGCCGAAGCTCGTCCGTTGGTGGCAGTGGTGGGATCATTGTCGCTGCTCCTGGTGCTGGAGGTGTGGCTCCTGCACCCCCATGTGCCAGTGAGTGGGAGATGTTCCAATTTGGAAAATACAATTTGGACATAATAGAGATGTTAAGCGGACACCAGGCCCATCAGTTCAAAGGCCTTGGGTTAGAACGACAGCTACAGCATCAGCAGCAGGTGCAGCTTCACCAGCACCAGCTCCAGCAGCAACAACAACAGCAGGCCGAGACCTCAGGAGCTCTCCTGTCTGGGCTAGGCCTTGGGTCCCTCCAAGGGGCCAGAAGCAACGCCTTTTCCGATTCTGCCTCTATTTTTGCCAAAATGAGCGCCCCTCCTCCCCTCTACAACAACAACCTTCTTCATCCTCACAAAGATCCAAGTCAAGCAAGATGAGTAGCAGCAGCTCAAGCCATGTGTCAGGCTACCCACAGTTCCTGCGTTCCTTCCACCCGTCAGAGGCAGCTCTGGCACAGGAGCAACTGCATTCTGGGGTCGGCCGCTTCGAGCACTTTTCTGGGGGTAGCAGTAGTGGGGGTGCTGGGGGGTTGGGAGTTGCCCCCCCTCCACCACCCCCTCTGCATCCAGGCCTCTCTGTCCCCCAAGCATCACCTGGCCCTTCATCCTCTTCCCCCTCCCCCTCCAGTTCAGTGGTAACTAACAATCCCCCCAGTAGCAGTACAGTCACCTCTCTGGGACACCAGCTGGTTGGGGCCCAGTCTGATGCACGGAGTCTTCATCAGCAGTTCAGTTGCATGCTAGCTGCTAATCAGTACTTTCTCTCTGGGGTGCCTGCTAACGCTAGCTTAGAGCAGTTTCTGGTTCAACAGGGAACCCACAACCACCTGGGGATAGGTTTAGGTCAGAGTGAGGGATCCAGCTCAGGCCTTGCTCCGCCTCCAGCTCTGCATTCCTCTCATTCGCATTCCCTCTCTACCGCTCAGCCACAGCAGCAGCCTCCACAGCAGCAGCAGCTGCCTCCCCATACCCTGTCCCACCCCCATTCGCACTCCCACCCTCACCACCCCCTACACCCAGGCTCCCAGCCCTCTTCCCTGGGTGGTTTTGACTTCCAGGGCATCCCAGTGCTCTCCTCCAACCAGCTGGCCTCTCTGATGCAGCAGGAAGTAGGCCTGCCGCTCCCCCTGCCTCTTCATCTGTCCCTCTCCAAGGATGACGGCAAGGGGGACAGCAGTGGGGGCGGAAGCAGCAGCAGTAGAAGGAAGAAAGCGATGGCTGGCTACCTTCCACAGAGGAAGTCAGATGGCGGCAGTAACAGCAGCAGCGGCCACAGCAGTGGGAACCCCAATGCTAGCAGCAGTGCAGGGGGGCTGGGCCACGACCCCTCCCCAGGGCTGGTTGGGGGTGGGGGCGGAGGGGTTGGCATCTCAGGTTTGGGAGGAGATCCATCCCTCCTTGCCTCTTCATCATCCTCATCTTCATCATCAGTTGTCTCATCCTCCTCTTCCTCTGGCCCCTCCTCCACTGCAGCATCAGTCCTGGTTACTAATGGTTCTCACCTATCCAAACCTGATAACATGGGCTCCATGCCATCTGCATCTACACAGGCTGACACTGAGCCCCTCTATAACTGTGGTGAGTGTGGAAAAACCTTCACTCACCTCTCCAGCCTTCGCAGGCACCTGCGTATGCATGAGTCTACGGCAGCAGGTACTAGCAATAATGCCAGCATTAACCCAAACCCTACTCATATCCAACCACTAACTGACCCCAGTCTCCCACACTCCACCCAGGAACACTCCACCCAGGATCTGAACTCTCAGTCTAACTCACTGTCCTCCCAACAATCGTCCAACTCAGTCCAGGCCTCATCTTCCTGCCCCAGCCCTGACAAGACCTTCAATTGCTCAGATTGTGGCAAGCACTTCAAGAAAAAGGGGCACCTCCTCCAGCATGGCGTCATCCACTCAGAGGCTCGCCCGTATGGCTGCAGCATCTGCTCCCGGGCTTTCAACCGCCGTGAGTCGCTGACGCGACACGAGAAGATTCACCAGGACAAGCCCTTCCGCTGTCCAGCCTGCGGTCGATGCTTCCGTGAGAGTACCTCTCTACTCAACCATGCTGCCTCTGGCACATGCGGCAAGCCAGGTAGGGCATCAAAATCACAGGGCAGCAGCAAGGAAGGAGCTGTAGGGGAGGGCAGAATGGGAGGAGGGGGCGGAGGAGAAGGTGGAGGAGGTGGGGATTACCAGGGTAGTAGAGGGGTGATTTATGGGAAAACTGAGGAAGATGAAGAGGGTGTGATCATGGGAGGTGAGGGAGGTCAGAAGTCAAGGCTAGGGTGTGATGGTGGTCTGTTTCAGTCAGAGAGGGGAGGGAATGCTAACAGCAGGGACAGGCCAGATGGTAAATACCCCACTGATTACTCTCGGAATCGTTACACAGGCTACCATGACGACCACCGTTCTCAAGGTAACCCGTCTCCGTGTTACTCTGGAGCCTCCCCCTGTGGTAGTGGGATGGTGGGCCCGGCGCTGAGGAAGGCACCATTGGCCCCGACGCTGCACCCCCACCCTCAGAGTCAAACCCAACATCACCACCAACAGCACCTCCCCCTGTCCTCTCTCCTGGATGACTCTGAAGACGACGTCACCAGCTCTGTCAACAACGCCATCTCAGCCATCGCCGCCGCAGCTGCCGCCAACTGTGATATGAACAGTGGGAACAGAGGCGACGATAGGAGGGATATCATCGGAGGGCTGTTGGGGGGGCTGGACTTAGGTCCCTTGGGGTCCCCTTCATCAACATCTGGGATGGATAAGACCTATAGAGGAGCAGGGAACCAGGATGGTATGAGTGGTAATATGAACCACAACCAACAGCAGGGGAATGATCCACAGAACCCTGCTGCCAAACCAAAACGTCCCCGGAAACCCAGAAAGCCCAAAGACCCCAACGCTCCCCCTAAACGCAGGCAGTACACCCCCAGAGCTCCCAGGGAGTCGAGCAACATTCCGCGGCCATATCTGTGCAGTGTTTGCGGCAGGGGGTTTGCACGCCGCGAGACCCTGCGTAGGCACGACCGTGTCCATACTGGGAGAAGCCCCACCGCTGCAGTACATGTGGGAAGTACTTCAGAGAGGCCTTCCACCTCACCAAGCACCACACCGTTCACTCTGGGAGAAGAACTACAAGTGCAGCCTGTGTGGGAAAGAGTTTGGCTACTCCCAGAGCCTCAAGAGGCACGGGAAGCTCCATCAGAAAGGGGAGCTGGAAGAGGTCCCCACAACACCAGGAGGGGAGAACCTCAACAACTTCAACACAAACCCGTCATGTGGGATGGGCCAAGACAGGGAACAGAACCAAGGAAACAGCTCCTCCTCCTATTATTCATACCCCCAAGATGTCAAGCCTCAAGGCTCTAACAGCCAGCCCCCCCCCAGGCTCTACACCTGTGCCATATGCTGGAAGTCTTTCCGTCATCACTTCCACCTGACGGCTCATCACCAGACGGTCCATGAGAACGGAGGTGAGAAGTTGTTCAGCTGCGAGGTTTGTGGGAAGGCCTTTGCCTACTCCAACAGCCTCACTCGACACAGGCTGTCGCAGCACGGCCTGGCCCGCACCGGCCCTGACAACGCACAAGGGGACGGCAGTGGGTCAGGGGTAAACAGTGCAGCTGGTGGTGGAGTGAGTGGGACTGCGTCAGAGAGCGAGGCAGCCACCAACGCCCTCCTTCAGATGGCACCTTCCACTGAGGGCCACGGGGGGCAGCAGAGTCACAGTGTTGTCACCCACAGTCATCAACAACAGCCACCTCAGCCCCCAGCTGGCTACTCCCCCCTTTTCTATGATGCTGGTACGGCCCACTCCTCAGCCTCCAGCATCCCTCCCTACTCTCAGCCCCTGCCACCCAACTCCACAATCATGCCCCCTCAGCACCAGCATTCCCCAGCAAGGGTGAAAGGGGAGCACATTTACCCAGCTGGGTCCAGTAGTCACACCCTTCACACTACAGCTCCATTCCAGCCGCTCACGGAGCTACCATCCGACCACCATCACCACCACCACCACCATTCTTCACATCACCTCCACCGTTCAGAGCCACAGTCCCAGCAACCACACCACAGGAACATCCAATCACACGATGACATGAGGAGGCACAAGAAGAAGAGAAAGTCCGACAGGAGGGAGGGAAGGGGGGACATGTGGGAGGAGTCCTCAGGCTTCGTCAGAGACGAGGAGAGGAAAGACCAGAGGAAGAGGAGGTCTGTTTTGCAAAAACAGCTGAGGAAGAAAAAGCTTCTGTTGAAGATTAGACGAGGGGGGGAAGCGGGAGGGGGAGGATATGAGCTGGTCACAACAAGAGGGATGAAGATACAAATCCTGTCATCTCTCAAAGTCCCAGTGAAACGTTTTGCCTGCTCCATCTGTCCCCACGCCTTGTTCGCCCGCCAGGCCGGCCTGCTAGCCCACAGGGCAGCTAAACACACCCAGAGAGTCCTGTCCCCCCAGGAGCGTCTGTGCTGCGGTGTGTGTGGGAAGCAGTCTCACAGGCTTCTGGAAGCCTTCATCCACCGGGCGACTCATCGCGCCCGAGGGTCCTTCTCCTGCAGACGCTGCTCTGCTCGCTTCTGGAACGCCCCCCTCCTCCGCAGGCACAAGGTGACCTGCCGACATCGGGCCAAGGGACTTCCACGAGGTGGCGCTATCCGCCTGAAGTTGTCCAAGAGGGTGGGGGAGAGGAAGAGCAGAGAGGAGCAGGGGGAGATGTCGCACTCCCTGCTTACAGAGTACAGATACTGAGCTTGCTGAATTCTAAGGTAGTCGTGTTTAGATTTTCATTGATAGGAAATGGAGAGGTTATCAGTTTTGGACTATACATAGAAGAAGATGGACTTTAAAAAACAAAAGCCTTTGGGAGGGGGGTTAAATTGGTCTGGTGTCTGTCTGGACCTCATCAACTCAACTCACTGACTGTTAGAATGACTGTTTTAACAACATGAACTACTGTAGATCAACCAAGGATCACCCGGAATTCTTCCATCCAACTGTATGGGAGGATGTTGAAAGACATTACTGTTTTCATATGATCATTAACCCTTAAGTGCATTGACACTATGCTTGGCTGGCACTGTGCAGTTATTAGACATGTTTAGGTGATTTGACCTGCTAATTTAACTCTACCCCCTCAGCCTTACTAGCATCCCTTCTATACCCCTAGCTGTATGATAACTCTGTCTCTGCTGTGTACTATGTCTTGTTGATGTTCACCTAGAGCCCCTTTGGAGATTTATTTTATGTAAAAAGTGCATTTAGTAGGAGTAGGGAGAGGGTGGGACACAGACTTCTGGTTGGTAGAGAGGCAGTCTGTTTGTCGGTGCATGTGTGTTTTTTGGTCAGTTTGTTGCGGAGGTTGTGAACTCACTATGTGATGATTAATTCAGTACATCCGAAAAGGACGTGTTTTAAGCGTAAGTTAATAAAGTCCTGACAAATGTCCCCAGTGATTTAATCACGTCTTTAAAAATACATTTGAGAATCTTAATAGATTGAAGTGAATACCACTTCCAGACAACAAAGTCTTATCTTACAAAAAGCCTTGCTAATCATGACTTTATTTCATTTTCATGCCTGTGGAAACAATTGTAGCTTTTATACCAAGATATTGAGATCAAGACAGGATGAACAAAGCTCACTGTAACGTATATTGTGTTAATATCTTATCACTGCTGTGTTTCTGTTTTCACAAAGTACTTTATTTAGCTTTTACTGTTCCTTCATAGTAGCAAAACCAGTTATGATTACATGTATTAATGTGTGTTTAACTCCATCTGTCGACCTGCCAAACCTGGATTCTATCCTGTCCTCTTCTCTTATTTTTTTGCTGAGTTGCAATCATGTTCATAACCCTGTCGGGCCTTGTTTTATCTTCTAAAGAAAAATAATAGTTCTAAGTACATTTCTATCACTTTATTTACTTAAAACAAAGATAGTTGTTGATTATACTTCAGCATTGAATAAAACATAAGTGTTCTCTGCTGTGCTTTTTCTCCATGTATCATGTAAGGCTAATGATGAAGAACGGCATAGTTACTGATAACTAATAATTTACATTTACATTACATTTAAGTCATTTAGCAGACGCTCTTATCCAGAGCGACTTACAAGGGTATTGACTCTATAATGAGAAAAATTTTACGAATACCAAAATCAGTATAATAGTTTTGTCCCAGATATAGTTAAATAGCTGTGTGGGCCTGATGGATTTCAGGATGTCATCATGGATATACAAATACATTTAAACTTAGCACAACGATGGTTATCCAACACCACTATGGTTATCCAGCACAACTATGGTTATTCAACACCACTATGGTTATCCAACACCACTATGGTTATCCAGCACAACGATGGTTATTCAACACCACTATGGTTATCCAACACAACTATGGTTATCCAACACCACTATGGTTATCCAACACCACTATGGTTATTCAACACCACTATGGTTATTCAACACCACTATGGTTATCCAACACAACGATGGTTATCCAACACCACTATGGTTATCCAACACAACGATGGTTATCCAACACCACTATGGTTATCCAACACCACTATGGTTATTCAACACCACTATGGTTATCCAACACCACTATGGTTATTCAACACCACTATGGTTATTCAACACCACTATGGTTATCCAACACAACGATGGTTATCCAACACCACTATGGTTATCCAACACCACTATGGTTATCCAACACAACGATGGTTATCCAACACCACTATGGTTATTCAACACCACTATGGTTATCCAACACCACTATGGTTATTCAACACCACTATGGTTATCCAACACCACTATGGTTATTCAACACCACTATGGTTATCCAACACCACTATGGTTATCCAACACAACTATGGTTATTCAACACCACTATGGTTATCCAGCACCACTATGGTTATCCAACACCACTATGGTTATTCAACACCACTATGGTTATCCAACACAACGATGGTTATCCAACACCACTATGGTTATCCAACACCACTATGGTTATCCAACACCACTATGGTTATCCAACACCACTATGGTTATCCAACACAACGATGGTTATCCAACACAACGATGGTTATCCAACACCACTATGGTTATCCAACACAACGATGGTTATCCAACACCACTATGGTTATTCAACACCACTATGGTTATCCAACACAACTATGGTTATTCAACACCACTATGGTTATCCAACACCACTATGGTTATTCAACACCACTATGGTTATTCAACACCACTATGGTTATCCAACACCACTATGGTTATCCAACACCACTATGGAAATCCAACACCACTATGGTTATCCAACACCACTATGGAAATCCAACACCACTATGGTTATCCAACACCACTATGGTTATCCAACACCACTATGGTTATCCAACACCACTATGGTTATTCAACACCACTATGGTTATCCAACACCACTATGGTTATTCAACACCACTATGGTTATTCAACACCACTATGGTTATCCAACACAACGATGGTTATCCAACACCACTATGGTTATCCAACACCACTATGGTTATCCAACACCACTATGGTTATCCAACACAACGATGGTTATCCAGCACAACTATGGTTATCCAACACCACTATGGTTATCCAACACCACTATGGTTATCCAACACCACTATGGTTATCCAACACCACTATGGTTATCCAACACAACTATAGTTATCCAGCACAACTATGGTTATCCAACACAACTATAGTTATCCAACACAACTATGGTTATTCAACACCACTATGGTTATCCAGCACCACTATGGTTATCCAACACCACTATGGTTATCCAACACCACTATGGTTATCCAACACCACTATGGTTATCCAACACAACTATGGTTATCCAACACAACTATGGTTATCCAGCACCACTATGGTTATCTAACACCACTATGGTTATCCAACACCACTATGGTTATTCAACACCACTATGGTTATCCAACACCACTATGGTTATCCAACACCACTATGGTTATCCAACACCACTATGGTTATTCAACACCACTATAGTTATCCAACACCACTATGGTTATTCAACACCACTATGGTTATCCAACACCACTATGGTTATCCAACACCACTATGGTTATTCAACAGCACTATGGTTATCCAACACAACTATGGTTATCCAGCACCACGATGGTTATCCAACACCACTATGGTTATTCAACACCACTATGGTTATTCAACACCACTATGGTTATTCAACACCACTATGGTTATCCAACACAACTATGGTTATCCAGCACCACTATGGTTATCCAACACCACTATGGTTATTCAACACCACTATGGTTATCCAACACAACGATGGTTATCCAACACCACTATGGTTATCCAACACCACTATGGTTATCCAACACCACTATGGTTATCCAACACCACTATGGTTATCCAACACAACGATGGTTATCCAACACAACGATGGTTATCCAACACCACTATGGTTATCCAACACCACGATGGTTATCCAACACCACTATGGTTATTCAACACCACTATGGTTATCCAACACCACTATGGTTATTCAACACCACTATGGTTGTCCAACACCACTATGGTTATTCAACACCACTATGGTTATCCAACACCACTATGGTTATCCAACACCACTATGGTTATCCAACACCACTATGGAAATCCAACACCACTATGGTTATCCAACACCACTATGGTTATCCAACACCACTATGGTTATTCAACACCACTATGGTTATCCAACACAACTATAGTTATCCAACACAACTATGGTTATTCAACACCACTATGGTTATTCAACACCACTATGGTTATCCAACACAACAATGGTTATCCAACACCACTATGGTTATCCAACACCACTATGGTTATCCAACACCACTATGGTTATCCAGCACAACTATGGTTATTCAACACCACTATGGTTATCCAACACCACTATGGTTATTCAACACCACTATGGTTATCCAACACCACTATGGTTATCCAACACCACTATGGTTATCCAACACCACTATGGTTATTCAACACCACTATGGTTATCCAACACAACTATAGTTATCCAACACAACTATGGTTATTCAACACCACTATGGTTATTCAACACCACTATGGTTATCCAACACAACGATGGTTATCCAACACCACTATGGTTATCCAACACCACTATGGTTATCCAACACCACTATGGTTATCCAACACAACGATGGTTATCCAGCACAACTATGGTTATTCAACACCACTATGGTTATCCAACACCACTATGGTTATTCAACACCACTATGGTTATCCAACACCACTATGGTTATCCAACACCACTATGGTTATCCAACACAACGATGGTTATCCAGCACACTATGGTTATTCAACACCACTATGGTTATCCAACACCACTATGGTTATTCAACACCACTATGGTTATCCAACACCACTATGGTTATCCAACACCACTATGGTTATCCAACACAACGATGGTTATCCAGCACAACTATGGTTATCCAACACCACTATGGTTATCCAACACAACGATGGTTATCCAGCACAACTATGGTTATCCAACACCACTATGGTTATCCAACACCACTATGGTTATCCAACACAACGATGGTTATCCAGCACAACTATGGTTATCAACACCACTATGGTTATCCAACACCACTATGGTTATCCAACACCACTATGGTTATCCAACACAACTATAGTTATCCAGCACAACTATGGTTATCCAACACAACTATAGTTATCCAACACAACTATGGTTATCCAACACCACTATGGTTATCCAGCACCACTATGGTTATCCAACACCACTATGGTTATCCAACACCACTATGGTTATCCAACACCACTATGGTTATCCAACACCACTATGGTTATCCAACACAACTATAGTTATCCAACACAACTATGGTTATCCAGCACCACTATGGTTATCTAACACCACTATGGTTATCCAACACCACTATGGTTATTCAACACCACTATGGTTATCCAACACCACTATGGTTATCCAACACCACTATGGTTATCCAACACCACTATGGTTATTCAACACCACTATGGTTATCCAACACCACTATGGTTATTCAACACCACTATGGTTATCCAACACCACTATGGTTATCCAACACCACTATGGTTATTCAACACCACTATGGTTATTCAACACCACTATGGTTATCCAACACAACTATGGTTATCCAGCACCACTATGGTTATCCAACACCACTATGGTTATTCAACACCACTATGGTTATCCAACACCACTATGGTTATCCAACACAACTATAGTTATCCAACACAACTATGGTTATCCAGCACCACTATGGTTATCTAACACCACTATGGTTATCCAACACCACTATGGTTATTCAACACCACTATGGTTATCCAACACCACTATGGTTATCCAACACCACTATGGTTATCCAACACCACTATGGTTATTCAACACCACTATGGTTATCCAACACAACTATGGTTATCCAACACCACTATGGTTATCCAACACCACTATGGTTATCCAACACAACTATGGTTATCCAGCACCACTATGGTTATCCAACACAACTATAGTTATCCAACACCACTATGGTTATCCAACACCACTATGGTTATCCAACACCACTATGGTTATCCAACACAACTATAGTTATCCAGCACAACTATGGTTATCCAACACCACTATGGTTATATGGTTATCCAACACCACTATGGTTATCCAACACCACTATGGTTATCCAACACCACGATGGTTATCCAACACCACTATGGTTATCCAGCACAACTATGGTTATCCAACACAACTATGGTTATCCAGCACAACTATGGTTATCCAGCACAACTATGGTTATCCAACACAACTATGGTTATCCAGCACCACTATGGTTATCCAACACCACTATGGTTATCCAACACAACGATGGTTATCCAACACCACTATGGTTATCCAACACCACTATGGTTATCCAACACCACTATGGTTATCCAACACAACTATGGTTATCCAGCACCACTATGGTTATCCAACACCACTATGGTTATTCAACACCACTATGGTTATCCAACACAACGATGGTTATCCAACACCACTATGGTTATCCAACACCACTATGGTTATCCAACACCACTATGGTTATCCAACACCACTATGGTTATCCAACACAACGATGGTTATCCAACACAACGATGGTTATCCAACACCACTATGGTTATCCAACACCACGATGGTTATCCAACACCACTATGGTTATTCAACACCACTATGGTTATCCAACACCACTATGGTTATTCAACACCACTATGGTTGTCCAACACCACTATGGTTATTCAACACCACTATGGTTATCCAACACCACTATGGTTATCCAACACCACTATGGTTATCCAACACCACTATGGAAATCCAACACCACTATGGTTATCCAACACCACTATGGTTATCCAACACCACTATGGTTATTCAACACCACTATGGTTATCCAACACAACTATAGTTATCCAACACAACTATGGTTATTCAACACCACTATGGTTATTCAACACCACTATGGTTATCCAACACAACAATGGTTATCCAACACCACTATGGTTATCCAACACCACTATGGTTATCCAACACCACTATGGTTATCCAACACCACTATGGTTATCCAGCACAACTATGGTTATTCAACACCACTATGGTTATCCAACACCACTATGGTTATTCAACACCACTATGGTTATCCAACACCACTATGGTTATCCAACACCACTATGGTTATCCAACACCACTATGGTTATTCAACACCACTATGGTTATCCAACACAACTATAGTTATCCAACACAACTATGGTTATTCAACACCACTATGGTTATTCAACACCACTATGGTTATCCAACACAACGATGGTTATCCAACACCACTATGGTTATCCAACACCACTATGGTTATCCAACACCACTATGGTTATCCAACACAACGATGGTTATCCAGCACAACTATGGTTATTCAACACCACTATGGTTATCCAACACCACTATGGTTATTCAACACCACTATGGTTATCCAACACCACTATGGTTATCCAACACCACTATGGTTATCCAACACAACGATGGTTATCCAGCACAACTATGGTTATTCAACACCACTATGGTTATCCAACACCACTATGGTTATTCAACACCACTATGGTTATCCAACACCACTATGGTTATCCAACACCACTATGGTTATCCAACACAACGATGGTTATCCAGCACAACTATGGTTATCCAACACCACTATGGTTATCCAACACAACGATGGTTATCCAGCACACTATGGTTATCCAACACCACTATGGTTATCCAACACCACTATGGTTATCCAACACAACGATGGTTATCCAGCACAACTATGGTTATCCAACACCACTATGGTTATCCAACACCACTATGGTTATCCAACACCACTATGGTTATCCAACACCACTATGGTTATCCAACACAACTATAGTTATCCAGCACAACTATGGTTATCCAACACAACTATAGTTATCCAACACAACTATGGTTATTCAACACCACTATGGTTATCCAACACCACTATGGTTATCCAACACCACTATGGTTATCCAACACCACTATGGTTATCCAACACCACTATGGTTATCCAACACAACTATAGTTATCCAACACAACTATGGTTATCCAGCACCACTATGGTTATCTAACACCACTATGGTTATCCAACACCACTATGGTTATTCAACACCACTATGGTTATCCAACACCACTATGGTTATCCAACACCACTATGGTTATCCAACACCACTATGGTTATCCAACACCACTATGGTTATCCAACACCACTATGGTTATTCAACACCACTATGGTTATCCAACACCACTATGGTTATCCAACACCACTATGGTTATTCAACACCACTATGGTTATTCAACACCACTATGGTTATCCAACACAACTATGGTTATCCAGCACCACTATGGTTATCCAACACCACTATGGTTATTCAACACCACTATGGTTATCCAACACCACTATGGTTATCAACACAACTATAGTTATCCAACACAACTATGGTTATCCAGCACCACTATGGTTATCTAACACCACTATGGTTATCCAACACCACTATGGTTATTCAACACCACTATGGTTATCCAACACCACTATGGTTATCCAACACCACTATGGTTATCCAACACCACTATGGTTATTCAACACCACTATGGTTATCCAACACAACTATGGTTATCCAACACCACTATGGTTATCCAACACCACTATGGTTATCCAACACAACTATGGTTATCCAGCACCACTATGGTTATCCAACACCACTATGGTTATCCAACACCACGATGGTTATCCAACACCACTATGGTTATTCAACACCACTATGGTTATCCAACACCACTATGGTTATTCAACACCACTATGGTTGTCCAACACCACTATGGTTATTCAACACCACTATGGTTATCCAACACCACTATGGTTATCCAACACCACTATGGTTATCCAACACCACTATGGAAATCCAACACCACTATGGTTATCCAACACCACTATGGTTATCCAACACCACTATGGTTATTCAACACCACTATGGTTATCCAACACAACTATAGTTATCCAACACAACTATGGTTATTCAACACCACTATGGTTATTCAACACCACTATGGTTATCCAACACAACAATGGTTATCCAACACCACTATGGTTATCCAACACCACTATGGTTATCCAACACCACTATGGTATCCAACACCACTATGGTTATCCAGCACAACTATGGTTATTCAACACCACTATGGTTATCCAACACCACTATGGTTATTCAACACCACTATGGTTATCCAACACCACTATGGTTATCCAACACCACTATGGTTATCCAACACCACTATGGTTATTCAACACCACTATGGTTATCCAACACAACTATAGTTATCCAACACAACTATGGTTATTCAACACCACTATGGTTATTCAACACCACTATGGTTATCCAACACAACGATGGTTATCCAACACCACTATGGTTATCCAACACCACTATGGTTATCCAACACCACTATGGTTATCCAACACAACGATGGTTATCCAGCACAACTATGGTTATTCAACACCACTATGGTTATCCAACACCACTATGGTTATTCAACACCACTATGGTTATCCAACACCACTATGGTTATCCAACACCACTATGGTTATCCAACACAACGATGGTTATCCAGCACAACTATGGTTATTCAACACCACTATGGTTATCCAACACCACTATGGTTATTCAACACCACTATGGTTATCCAACACCACTATGGTTATCCAACACCACTATGGTTATCCAACACAACGATGGTTATCCAGCACAACTATGGTTATCCAACACCACTATGGTTATCCAACACAACGATGGTTATCCAGCACAACTATGGTTATCCAACACCACTATGGTTATCCAACACCACTATGGTTATCCAACACAACGATGGTTATCCAGCACAACTATGGTTATCCAACACCACTATGGTTATCCAACACCACTATGGTTATCCAACACCACTATGGTTATCCAACACCACTATGGTTATCCAACACAACTATAGTTATCCAGCACAACTATGGTTATCCAACACAACTATAGTTATCCAACACAACTATGGTTATTCAACACCACTATGGTTATCCAGCACCACTATGGTTATCCAACACCACTATGGTTATCCAACACCACTATGGTTATCCAACACCACTATGGTTATCCAACACCACTATGGTTATCCAACACAACTATAGTTATCCAACACAACTATGGTTATCCAGCACCACTATGGTTATCTAACACCACTATGGTTATCCAACACCACTATGGTTATTCAACACCACTATGGTTATCCAACACCACTATGGTTATCCAACACCACTATGGTTATCCAACACCACTATGGTTATTCAACACCACTATGGTTATCCAACACCACTATGGTTATTCAACACCACTATGGTTATCCAACACCACTATGGTTATCCAACACCACTATGGTTATTCAACACCACTATGGTTATTCAACACCACTATGGTTATCCAACACAACTATGGTTATCCAGCACCACTATGGTTATCCAACACCACTATGGTTATTCAACACCACTATGGTTATCCAACACCACTATGGTTATCCAACACAACTATAGTTATCCAACACAACTATGGTTATCCAGCACCACTATGGTTATCTAACACCACTATGGTTATCCAACACCACTATGGTTATTCAACACCACTATGGTTATCCAACACCACTATGGTTATCCAACACCACTATGGTTATCCAACACCACTATGGTTATTCAACACCACTATGGTTATCCAACACAACTATGGTTATCCAACACCACTATGGTTATCCAACACCACTATGGTTATCCAACACAACTATGGTTATCCAGCACCACTATGGTTATCCAACACAACTATAGTTATCCAACACCACTATGGTTATCCAACACCACTATGGTTATCCAACACCACTATGGTTATCCAACACAACTATAGTTATCCAGCACAACTATGGTTATCCAACACCACTATGGTTATCCAACACCACGATGGTTATCCAACACCACTATGGTTATCCAACACCACTATGGTTATCCAACACCACGATGGTTATCCAACACCACTATGGTTATCCAGCACAACTATGGTTATCCAACACAACTATGGTTATCCAGCACAACTATGGTTATCCAGCACAACTATGGTTATCCAACACAACTATGGTTATCCAGCACCACTATGGTTATCCAACACCACTATGGTTATCCAACACCACTATGGTTATTCAACACCACTATGGTTATCCAACACCACTATGGTTATCCAACACCACTATGGTTATCCAACACCACTATGGTTATTCAACACCACTATGGTTATCCAACACCACTATGGTTATCCAACACCACTATGGTTATCCAACACCACTATGGTTATCCAACACCACTATGGTTATCCAACACAACTATAGTTATCCAGCACAACTATGGTTATCCAACACAACTATAGTTATCCAACACAACTATGGTTATTCAACACCACTATGGTTATCCAGCACCACTATGGTTATCCAACACCACTATGGTTATCCAACACCACTATGGTTATCCAACACCACTATGGTTATCCAACACAACTATGGTTATCCAACACAACTATGGTTATCCAGCACCACTATGGTTATCTAACACCACTATGGTTATCCAACACCACTATGGTTATTCAACACCACTATGGTTATCCAACACCACTATGGTTATCCAACACCACTATGGTTATCCAACACCACTATGGTTATTCAACACCACTATAGTTATCCAACACCACTATGGTTATTCAACACCACTATGGTTATCCAACACCACTATGGTTATCCAACACCACTATGGTTATTCAACAGCACTATGGTTATCCAACACAACTATGGTTATCCAGCACCACGATGGTTATCCAACACCACTATGGTTATTCAACACCACTATGGTTATTCAACACCACTATGGTTATTCAACACCACTATGGTTATCCAACACAACTATGGTTATCCAGCACCACTATGGTTATCCAACACCACTATGGTTATTCAACACCACTATGGTTATCCAACACAACGATGGTTATCCAACACCACTATGGTTATCCAACACCACTATGGTTATCCAACACCACTATGGTTATCCAACACAACGATGGTTATCCAACACAACGATGGTTATCCAACACCACTATGGTTATCCAACACCACGATGGTTATCCAACACCACTATGGTTATTCAACACCACTATGGTTATCCAACACCACTATGGTTATTCAACACCACTATGGTTGTCCAACACCACTATGGTTATTCAACACCACTATGGTTATTCAACACCACTATGGTTATCCAACACCACTATGGTTATCCAACACCACTATGGTTATCCAACACCACTATGGAAATCCAACACCACTATGGTTATCCAACACCACTATGGTTATCCAACACCACTATGGTTATTCAACACCACTATGGTTATCCAACACAACTATAGTTATCCAACACAACTATGGTTATTCAACACCACTATGGTTATTCAACACCACTATGGTTATCCAACACAACAATGGTTATCCAACACCACTATGGTTATCCAACACCACTATGGTTATCCAACACCACTATGGTTATCCAACACCACTATGGTTATCCAGCACAACTATGGTTATTCAACACCACTATGGTTATCCAACACCACTATGGTTATTCAACACCACTATGGTTATCCAACACCACTATGGTTATCCAACACCACTATGGTTATCCAACACCACTATGGTTATTCAACACCACTATGGTTATCCAACACAACTATAGTTATCCAACACAACTATGGTTATTCAACACCACTATGGTTATTCAACACCACTATGGTTATCCAACACAACGATGGTTATCCAACACCACTATGGTTATCCAACACCACTATGGTTATCCAACACCACTATGGTTATCCAACACAACGATGGTTATCCAGCACAACTATGGTTATTCAACACCACTATGGTTATCCAACACCACTATGGTTATTCAACACCACTATGGTTATCCAACACCACTATGGTTATCCAACACCACTATGGTTATCCAACACAACGATGGTTATCCAGCACAACTATGGTTATTCAACACCACTATGGTTATCCAACACCACTATGGTTATTCAACACCACTATGGTTATCCAACACCACTATGGTTATCCAACACCACTATGGTTATCCAACACAACGATGGTTATCCAGCACAACTATGGTTATCCAACACCACTATGGTTATCCAACACAACGATGGTTATCCAGCACAACTATGGTTATCCAACACCACTATGGTTATCCAACACCACTATGGTTATCCAACACAACGATGGTTATCCAGCACAACTATGGTTATCCAACACCACTATGGTTATCCAACACCACTATGGTTATCCAACACCACTATGGTTATCCAACACCACTATGGTTATCCAACACAACTATAGTTATCCAGCACAACTATGGTTATCCAACACAACTATAGTTATCCAACACAACTATGGTTATTCAACACCACTATGGTTATCCAGCACCACTATGGTTATCCAACACCACTATGGTTATCCAACACCACTATGGTTATCCAACACCACTATGGTTATCCAACACCACTATGGTTATCCAACACAACTATAGTTATCCAACACAACTATGGTTATCCAGCACCACTATGGTTATCTAACACCACTATGGTTATCCAACACCACTATGGTTATTCAACACCACTATGGTTATCCAACACCACTATGGTTATCCAACACCACTATGGTTATCCAACACCACTATGGTTATTCAACACCACTATGGTTATCCAACACCACTATGGTTATTCAACACCACTATGGTTATCCAACACCACTATGGTTATCCAACACCACTATGGTTATTCAACACCACTATGGTTATTCAACACCACTATGGTTATCCAACACAACTATGGTTATCCAGCACCACTATGGTTATCCAACACCACTATGGTTATTCAACACCACTATGGTTATCCAACACCACTATGGTTATCCAACACAACTATAGTTATCCAACACAACTATGGTTATCCAGCACCACTATGGTTATCTAACACCACTATGGTTATCCAACACCACTATGGTTATTCAACACCACTATGGTTATCCAACACCACTATGGAAATCCAACACCACTATGGTTATCCAACACCACTATGGTTATTCAACACCACTATGGTTATCCAACACAACTATGGTTATCCAACACCACTATGGTTATCCAACACCACTATGGTTATCCAACACAACTATGGTTATCCAGCACCACTATGGTTATCCAACACAACTATAGTTATCCAACACCACTATGGTTATCCAACACCACTATGGTTATCCAACACCACTATGGTTATCCAACACAACTATAGTTATCCAGCACAACTATGGTTATCCAACACCACTATGGTTATCCAACACCACGATGGTTATCCAACACCACTATGGTTATCCAACACCACTATGGTTATCCAACACCACGATGGTTATCCAACACCACTATGGTTATCCAGCACAACTATGGTTATCCAACACAACTATGGTTATCCAGCACAACTATGGTTATCCAGCACAACTATGGTTATCCAACACAACTATGGTTATCCAACACCACTATGGTTATCCAGTACAACTATGGTTATCCAACACCACTATGGTTATCCAACACAACTATGGTTATCCAACACCACTGTGGTTATCCAACACAACTATCGTTATCCAACACAACTATGGTTATCCAGCACAACTATGGTTATCCAACACCACTATGGTTATCCAGCACCACTATGGTTATCCAACACCACTATGGTTATCCAACACCACTATGGTTATCCAACACCACTATGGTTATCCAGTACAACTATGGTTATCCAACACCACTATGGTTATCCAACTTGTTGGCAGGTCAATCCAATTAATGTTGTATATTCGACCAGAAAAGCTTTTTTTTGTTGCTTTGCTTTCCATGACCCCAATTTGAAATGGTCACAACTCACAACCACCCAAAATAAATAAATAATGGACATCTACAGCCTACAGTATTATGTTAAATCCACTAGATGGCATTAGGCAACTCATTTCTGCTCACTGTACTCTGGCCCCTGTGTTTTAGAGTGTGGCAGTCACATGGATTTTATACCAATAGGGGGTGGATTCAAGAGTCGGAAACGTGCAGTGTCCATGTCTGAGCTGTGTGTGTCAGTGAGTGCACACGTCTGACCCGAGTGTGTACAAATGTGTGTGTGTGTGTGTGTGTGTGTGTGTGTGTGTGTGTGTGTGTGTGTGTGTGTGTGTGTGTGTGTGTGTGTGTGTGTGTGTGTGTGTGTGTGTGTGTGTGTTTGCAGACTCATGCTTGCATGCGAGTGTGAGATAAATATTTTTGTGTACGACACAGATAGAATATCAACATAAATGCATACATACAGAATTGCAAGGCAGTTATGGCTGCCCTACTGACCTAGTTCTGTTAGTTTGTGTGAATATAGGCTATTGTAATGTAGACTACAGTATTAGAGTTCACCTTAATGAAGTATGACAGCTGTGGTCTGTTGTTCTGGTTTGACGTAAGTATTTTTTAGGTGGCAGCAGCACTGTCACACTAACTGCTATAGAGGGATATGCACATTTAGCTTCATTATGCTTATTCCCTCTGTTTCAACACCAAATACTACTAAAGATCAATAATTAATTTCTAAATACAAAAAGAAACATGAAATGCTAACTATCATTTTAATTTCTAGATACCATGGTCTGTTCGTGTGTTAGTGCATTCTCCACATGTCATGTAGGCCTACAGCCGAAGAAGTATATTATAGCCTACCTATCAAATCAGAGTCACCTTTGTTCGCTAAGTACATTTAACCTGGTGAGATGGTGCTGCCACAATAACTAGTATACAGACAAAATATATAGCCTACTATAGCTTAAAGCAAAATTGATTATGATTTAAAATAGAAAAACATTTTTAGACCATGTGAATGTAATTTAAGGTCATTGTCAGTCTTTTCTATATTCTAACGACCTCTTCTGTAGGTCTGTTCTATGCTCTCTCAAACCGTCTCAAATTGTTCTAACAGATGAATTATCATGAATAGGTCAGGCATAAAGGCATGCAAGGTTCATTTGGCAGTAAACACACATGTATGATAGTTTATCATCAATCAGTGTATCAATTGTTTCCCCATTAATTATACTCATGTTGTTGGCATATGCCTGTTTGTAAAGAAAACAAGTGACTGGTACACACAGTAATATCCTCAGAAGGATGTATATTGTTCCTGGGATCTGTCTAAATATTGTTTTTCCAATGTCCGACTAGCAGTTAAAAAAAGGAAACCATTTCCTGTGGCTCTTTGACTGTGGGTTAAAATACAGTACTGCAGACACCTCGCGCTGTTCTGCTTTGAATCGGTCTCACGCGGCCGTAGCATGGGGGGAATCCGTAGGGCGGGGCGGGTGGCCTAGTTCTTTCCAATAAGCGCTCACTAGGGGAGGAGACATTATTTTCTCCAACCAATCGAAACTAGAGCAACATGCATAAGGGTTGCACCTCCTCGTGACTGGGCCATGTGCGCTATAACAGCTATTCTGCTTTTAGGAAACAACGTGCTGCTGTGTTCCTTTCGCCTGAAAACCCGGCAGCCACTCACGTTTTCTCTGGATTACAAACGGACTGGGAAAACTGTAGTCTACACTCAGTTGCTTGCTCATAGAATGGTGCAGGGCCCTTTGCCATTATAATGAAATAATCACATTGGCATTCTATTTGGGCAATGATCTGTATGCCTAGATGAACGTTCTATAGAGGATATGTATCAAGGTCCCCTCAGTTGCTAGTGTCATTTAAAGACGTTAATTCAAAGTCATGATTGCTAACTGTCCATTTGTTTTCGGCCGTCTGTCCATGAGCATACAAACAACAAGTGCTTGGCGTGCCCCCTCGAGGTGTGGCACGAGGGGGGTTGTATGTTTGTCATGCATATTGAACAAATAAGCCAATCATGCCTTCTCTCGCGCCTTGCCCTATGAGTTGTGACGTCACGTGAACTGCCCGTGTTCGTTCCAGCTGAGAGGACAGCCGTCGCGCAGCCCAAATCCAAGCCCGTGCTTCAGTACGTTGGCTACACAAAGTACGCGGGGGAAAAGAAGACCCCCCCTCCCGAAAGAACGATAGAGCGACAGGAAAGCTTCAAGAAAAAAGTAATACGGCTTGTCACCCGACAAAATAGCGCGCGTACCCAGAGCCTTCTCCGCTTTTCGCTCTTCATTATTTGTTCATTTGGCATTGTGGAGTAGGACATTATTTTTCCTTGCTTCGAGTTTCATTTTGATCATATTTGAATCGTAATTTTTTGGGGTGTTGATCAACTCAGGATATTTTTCGAAAACAATTTATTGATCTCCAGCTCGGATTTGATTTTGTCCACCTTTGAATTGACCATGGGCACCAGTCATTAGTTTGACGTTTACAACTGGTCTCTATTGGAGAATAACATCTTGATCTGCACCGGGGATTTAAAATAATATAGTGTTGACCATATCTACTGGAATACTGTCTATTATAATGATACAACAGTGGATATAAGAACACTCCATAGCCTAAATAGAGGGAAAGGTAAGAACATGTTTATTGACGTTCTAAACAAATCAAAGAGACACGTTTTGCAACTATTGCTTGTTATTATTAGGCTACACTCTGGTATACTGAGCCTGGGAGTCAAACTTTAATGTTCTCATATCTTGTCGAGATATGCACTCACATATGCGTTTTATATTACTTCAACAAGTTTGTAATGTCATTTAAAATAGACTATTCATTGCACCTGGTTTGTACCCAATTCTAACTATAATAAATGTTAATTCAATATTCTCCTTAATTGGATAGCGGTGATAGTTCTGCCAGTCCTTTCGACTCCGCCTGCGCCCCAGGATCCTAATCAACAACCAGGTCCGGTCAACTATGTCCAGGCAGCTCACCCAGCTCCTGACCCCGGATCTCCCAGCCGGCGCTAGCCCGCAGTTCGGGAATTGCAACCAGTCTGGTGGCTCCATCAGCGGTGGACACCTCAACTCCATGGCTAGTTTGAAATCCCTCCTGCAGCATCCGATGAAGGGAGACCGTGCAATTCTCAAAGAGTGCTGCGACGTTAAAGGTGAGAACTTTGATTTACATTGTTATCATGCTGTTACCACTGAAGGTTCTACAGTGCAACAATGTTGCTGTTTGCTGCACTTACAACAGACACTGCATGCCAATGTTGTATTTCTGTTATTTAAAAATAAAGGACAGCCGCACACTCTACCAGCTCAGATGCAAAAAAAAATATTTACCAACGTTTCGACAGCCAAGCTGTCTTCATCAGGGTGCAATCCTATTTCTGTTATTTAGCATATTTTGTAACTGACATTCAATGAAATCATATCTACCAGTCTCTATTGTCTGCCTGACTCAATTGAGTACAGTACAGTGAAGACAGCTGTGCTCACCAGCATAACTTAATATCTGGCCCTGCCATTGTCACACGCACATGGCATGACACATGCACCACTGTCGGACTTGTTGTTTGGAAACAAAACAGATAAGGTATACTGGTGTGGTTCTTCAGTACAGAGCTCAGCTCTGAAGGATGATTCATGATTGACATTCTGCAACCAACACACACCATAGGATATACATGGTGGTGGAAGTTGTCCTTTAGAACTGATTCATGGTCAGTTTGTATTTTCACTTCTTACAGTAGAGGTCAGGACCACAATAGGAAACTTTGTCTCAGAACAGAACTTAAGGGTACTTCGGCTGTCCCCATAGGAGAACCCTTTGAATAACTATTTTTAGTTCCAGGTAGAACCCCTTTGGGTTCAATGTAGAGGGTTCTGCATGGAACCCAAAATGGTTCTACTTGCAACCAAAACGGGTTCTCCTACGGGGACAGCCAAATAACCCTTTTGGAACCCTTGTTTCTAAGAGTGTAGGATCAAATGCTCTTTGGAAAATGTTAATAGAATCCAATCACTCCTATAGTATAGAGCAGTAAACCAGAAAGGAAATTATGGGATAGTAATCATGTTCAAATCATCTATAAGTGACTTTGTTGAGCTTCACAGTCAACTTGAGATACTTTTGGATGATTTGGACATGCTAATATCGGTCCCATGACTTGAATAGGATTTGTGCCACAAATGCTAAAACACTTTTATCCAAACACAAAGGTCACTCACTGACCAATTATGACCCCCAAATGTCCAATAGAATGATGGTGCCATCCCATGTTGCACTCTGCGGTGAGCTGAGCATGATGTTCTCATATGGATTATAATCTCCGCCCCTCCAATCCCCTGGCATAGTTTTAGATTAGCATGCAGATTAAGACGACATCTTTTGGTATAATATCTGACATGCTAAACAGTACCAGCGAGGCCTGTGGTATGGATGGATGCCTATATTACCAAATTCATTTGTCTCACCAAATATAGACGTAGACATGCAGACATGTCGTAAAAACCATATTGCTTTTCATCCAGCATTCTGATTTGGATTCTTGTGCAGTTTCTTGTATGACCATCTGTTACGGTCTGACTGAAGCATTCAGTGGTGTTTGTACACATAGCAGTGCAGCTGATGCATCCAATGGTCACACCATTCCACAGATATCATCTATCTCTCAGTATCTGTAGAGTTGACACATCTATAGGATCATTGTGCCCCTGGACCTCAACAGTTATGAGGCTTGGGCCATAGCACCCTCTTGTCTCATTGAATTAAATTAAATAGGTTTACAAGAACGCCTACAGCTTTGGACACATCCTGTCATATGACCCTAATAAATTCCCCCCCAAAACTAAAAAGTAAAGAGTGTATGTAGATGGAAGAAACCTTGTGAGGAACCAGACTTGAGGGAGTGTATCTAGTGGGACACCATGACACTTTTTTATTTTTTATTTTTTTTATAATCCCAAAATCACCTCTGACAGCACCAAGGGTCAAACATTTGATGTGACAACTACAACTCTTGAGAGTTCCAACCCCTGTCCATCGTTTACTAACCAATAACCTCCATTTTGTCTCTCTCCCACCATCCCAGACAAAGACAGAACCATCACAGACATGGATGAGGACTCCTTGGGTGGCGGGAACGGCGGCTGCAACATGCGTAGCGGCAGCAGCGGGGTGAGCAGCAGCAGCAACAGTAACGTCAGCGGAGGAGGAGCTGGAGGATTTAACCAGTCTGCGTTCCTGGGACCCCTCCTGTGGGAGAGGACCCTGCCAGTGGAAGGAGGCCTCTTCCAGCTGCAGTACATGGACCTGGAGGAATTCCTCACAGAGAACGGCATGGGCGGAGTCCACGGCCAGAACAGTTCCAGTACAGCCCAGATCCCATCCCAGAGTTCCCAGTCGGCGGTGCCCAATCAGAGTTCCCAGTGCCCCCCCTCATCGCCCCCACCCTGCTCTTCAGCCTCCTCCTCCTCATCCTCATCTTCCCCGTCGCTCATCGGCCTGGAGGTGGCCCAGTCCAACATGCAGGGAGGACTTGACTATGGTGAGTAACCCGAACCGGGTGTAGGAGGAGGGGAGGGCAACATACAGGGATTTCTATGATGATTTTATCCCATGGATACAATACGGAACAGTGTACATCTGTTTATTGTACACATCTTCAGTAGGAACATGGGGAGAGGGGTGGAGACTGAGATGGTTTATGGTGATTCTATGGAAAGGGATTGTAGGGGTGGTGGGTGGTTGGTGAATGTATCGTAGTTTACATGGTATCGACAATGTATTCAGTGGTCCAGTTTGGCCAAATGAAGCAATGATTATGGTGCCATGTTGTTTTGGCCTCGTGAAGTGGCAACTAGATGAAGGACTAAAATGGAGGATCAGTGACATGGCAGTTACCATGGTGACCCTGTATCAATACAGGATGGTTATGTCCTTAGAGAGAAGGCTGTAGTAAAGTCTGCACAACGTCTCTGTGTGATTCAGCTCTTTAAGTTGTCCTCAGTACTCATATTGAACTCCTCTCCTATGGTGACCAAGCATCATTTTCTGTGAAGCCAAATGGAATCCCTTAACGTTGAGTTAACTTGACAGAGAGGGAACAACAAGGAGGGGTTGAGAAAGCAACGACAGGAATTTCCTGTAGGCTACAAACTACCCTTCACACTGAGCTAGGTTTAACATTTAGGCTGCCTGAGAGAAAGAAACAGAGGAGACATTTAACAAATGCATCTCACAGCACTGACAAAGGGGTTTGGTTTGGTTGGTTTATGTTCAATTCAGGTTCAAACAGCCATTTACTGAACACTACGGTCTTACTGTACATAGGGAGATCGAGACAGAGATAAGGAGAGGAAGTAGGTGTGTGTAGTGAGTGTTTGTGATCGCGTGTCTTTAAATCTCTCCTCACCTCACACGCTACAGCAATGTGCACGTGCAGCGTCCCTTCACGTGCAGAGGCTGTGAGCACTGGAGCAAGAGAACGAGAGGAGGGCCAAGCGGAGGACTGGGAGGAGCGGAGAGGCACGAGGGTGGGAGGGAGAGCGAGGGAGCGAGGGGGGAGGAAGAGGTTCCCATTGCCTGCTGATACTGAAGTTCAAATGGAATGTTTGAATGCAGAAGAGAGAGATTTACAGAGATAGTAATGATTAAGATGTGGTGCTGTACAGTAGATGGGGAATGTCAGTAGCCATTGTATTTAACCCTTCATAAACTGGTTGTTTTTTAGCTGCATTTCAGTTGTATTCCAATGTCACATGTCACAATAATACACTTTAGACAGTTTAGACATGAGTTAAATACGACACTTTCACATTTACAAGACAAATCGGATATTCATGTAAAAGAAGCATTGATGAAGCCAAAATCGATATTGCGGGTTGGATGATGTGTTTGCTACATAGTCGTTACAGTGTAACACAAATTATGAGGCAAGACAGGAGAACGTATTTATAATGATCTGATTTGAGTTTTCATTTAGACACCTGACAATTGACTTAACTCGAGGTGGGTGTAGTGTAGGCTGTGTTCTGATTGTGTTCTCGTAAAGGAGGAATAGGAAGAGGAAAAGGCTGTTTGGAGTCTTTATGATAGGAATGTCAAGGTGTTTAGTGCATTAGGCCCTAAAAGGGGTGAGTGAGCTTTATAGAACTGATTTCAAGGGGTGGGGTGACAGGTGGGGTGACAGTTGTATAACAGTTTTAGAAACATTTCAGGAAAACTGTTAAAACCAGCCTTATAGGAGTCTGGGCATGTTGATAATAATATTAAACCAGGATTGAAATATATACTCTGACTAAAAGGGTGATATTGAATGTTTATACACAAGAAAACTTGAGAATAGTGCTCCTGCATATGTAAAGATCCCATTTGAGTTCAATTTCTCCATGATAATTGATTCATATTGAAGTGAAACTCATGCTCACGATACTTGGAAAGAGGTTGGTCTGTAGAATTCACACTTGAATGCAGGGAGAAAAACGTTCCTGTTTATTAGTTTCTCAGAGCAGAAAGTAGCTCCCTCCCACCACCTGGTGGACATGGTTTGTAACTGCAGCCTATCAGCTCTACAGCTCTTTTATTTGACAGATTTTGACTTGTAGATACATGCTGTGTTTTATTGCTCTCTGATGGACCTGAGAGGTCAGTGAGTCATAATGTATCTACATGGAATATCCTGGTTCATATAAAGGTTTAATAAGAAAATAACCGATTCTCTCTCTTTCAGGAGGCAGTCAATCGAGCATGAATGACGACTGCGGCTCGCCCGGTTCCTCCGTCTCCTCTTCGTCCTGCACTCCTCTCATGACACCCACATCCAACGGTCCAGATGTGATGGGTGGCTTTGAACCCGACGCGGCCGACGTGGCTCTGTCCAGTGTGCCCGGCCAGGACGCCTTCGACCCCCGCAGACACCGCTTCAGCGAGGACGAACTCAAACCACAGCCCATGATCAAGAAGGCCCGCAAGATGCTGGTGCCAGCAGACCTCAAGGTTGGTAGTCAGAGAGTAGGTAGAAGTATTAAGAGTTGGTAGAAGTTGTCCCTAACCTCTGGTCCAGGGTCATATCATTCTCCACAAGGTAATGTCAGTAGGTCTGTATCTAACGGTGTCTCCCTCTTTCAGGATGATAAGTACTGGTCCCGGCGGTGTAAGAACAACGAGGCAGCCAAGCGTTCCCGTGACGCGCGTCGCTTGAAGGAAAACCAGATCTCGGTCCGCGCCGCCTTCCTGGAGAGAGAGAACCAGGCACTCAGACAGGAAGTGGCTGACATGAGGAAGGAGCTTGGTCGCTGCCGCAACATTCTCAACAAATATGAGAATCGCCATGGAGACCAGTGAAGAAGAGGAGGAGAAAGAGAAGAAACTGATGGGTGGAATGGGGTGACATGATGATGATAACGATGATGATGATGATGAATGTATGAGACGATGAGAAGGGTGATATAAAGAAGCTCAGGTGTCACGTTTTGATGATGTAAGAGTGGACAGGGTTAAAGGTTAGGGACAGAGAGATTACATAACCTGGAGGACTGTTGCCCCTTTAGACGAAAGAAGAGAAGACGTGACTGAGGATTTTGATATCGGAGAATTGTATATTTTTATATTAAGACTAGAGAGGGAGCAAATTTTGGAAATCATTTTTGTATATTTTCTATATGAATGGGAAAGATGTAAGATATAGAGAAATTGAGGGCTATGACAAAATATCTTTTTAAAGTAAATTGATAAAGGAGATGCTATTTTAGAGGTCTTAGACAGGGATTTTTAGACAGGATTCAGAGTCAGGGACTAGGAGGTAAGGTGGCCATTTTAAACTGTAAAATAGAGAGCAAAATGATTTTAAAATTGTACAGTTCAACATTTCTTTGTGGATTTTACTCAAGCACTTAATTTGTTTTCTTTGTTGTGTTTCTAACTGATGGGGTTTGGGCTGAAATGGTAGGAAAGTGAAAGAGAGAGAGAGAGAAATGGGAGAAACACTATTAACCCAGCACAATCTTCAGCACTTGTCCAGTGTTTGTAAATAACAAGTCCTTCATATTGTTACAACCTTTGCAACCTTTAACAGTTTGGACTGTTTAGTAGTTGTCTAGATGTCTGGGCTTTGGTGCAACAGCTCTTACATTTGATTATAGCTGCACTATCTCCTCTGTCATATAGAGAATTGTATTATGTGACCCCAAGACTAGCAGGGCATTCAATCACACTACAGCTAATGGATGGGGTGACTGTTAGTTTTTATTATGTATACTATGAACTCATATTGCTGAGCCCTTGGCCATCTCTCTCTCTCGCTCTCTTTCTGTCACTTTTTGTCCTTTTAGATTGCTGTAAGTTCTAACTGATATAGAATATCTTGCCCAAGCTGGGTTGGTAGGATCTTTTAGTTGTTCTGGTTACAGTGGACCGTTTTGATCTTCTCTCTGCATTGTGATGTTTTCTTCCTTCCTATGTTTTTTATATCGAATTGATCCAATCCCAACACGGTTAATGTCGCTTACAACCAATCACGAAAAGGCTACTTTTTCCTTTAACCAATCCTAACAACCGGTCTCTGTGGTTCTAGATTGTATACATAATACCACAATGTCTTCACACCCTCCTAAATAGTCCACCAACTACCCAGGAAAAAGCACACTTGTGTTATTGTACTATATTAATGATTTTAGATAGCATTCTTATTATTGGTAGAAGATAAATATTGTCTATATGGAATATACCAGTTTGTGTATTTTACATAGGTATATGCTAAATGTGAATGTTGCAGAGATGAGATGCGTGTATGATTGCGTATATGCAAATGTATTCCAGGAGATGGGGTTTGTGGTAGGGTGTCAAATCAAATGTGACCCTATTCTCCCATATACCCAGGGAATAGGTTATCATTCGAGATTATGCTATTATTACTCTCCCCATCGATCGGAATGGTGTTAAATTCTCAGATTTCTGGGACTAATAAAAAAGCCAAAATTTTAAATGTTGATTTATTAAGGTTGTTGATACTTTCTGTCAGTTTTCCGGCATTTCTGTGTTGTTGAGCATCGTCTTAGTATCCACATAGTGTCATGTTTCACTACCGACTCACTAAACCCAGGGGAGAGAAAGGGCCCAGTCAACCCAGTGATAGTGCTTCTTTTCCTCAACGACCATGTTATAAATAACTACCATTACTATTATGATGATTGTTACTCCCCTTTATTGTTGCTGTTATATATAATTGAATGATTTTATTTCTTTGGATGAACATTATTTGTTTCGTGTTGAAGCATCTTTGATCTCAAACTATCCTCACAGAGAGACTATTCAGAAATGCATCCCGGTTTTTATGTCACTTCCTGCCCTGCACCATGTACATCCTGTTTTGGTCCCTCGAGGGCCGCTGGTTTGTTCATAACCCCTACGGACAGTTTCTATCCGGACTTCTCTGAAACACAGTTCCCAGAGGAAGACGGCCATCTTGGTTTCTCTGTTGATCATGGATTCCACAATCTCGCTGGCTCATCTCATACCTGGAGAACGACAGCGGTAGAATCCCATGCACTTCTGACTGTACACGTCTGTTCAGTTCTCTAGTTGTGTATGGACTATGCACGCTAGCCACAGTTTTCCTCTTGGTTTTCTGCAGCCTATTTTCACCTCAGTGACTGTATGTATGCTCTCCCAACTGGATGTTGTTCCTGATCTCCCTGACGTGGATGATGATAACTCTTATAGTGACTTTTATTGAGCTACAACGACCCATCTGCACCGGTGGTGTCCACTGTTCCAGCCCACTCAGTGCTGGCAATGGGGATGTCGTCGAACTTTCCCGAAAACACAAATAAAAGATTGTTCTTACTTACTGCTTCTCTGTTTTCTTTATATTTACTCACGTTTTACATTGACAATTTTGTTATTTAGCAGACGCTCTTATTCATCTTAAGATACACTATATATACAAAAGTATGTGGACATCCATTCAAATTGGTGGATTTGGCTATTTCAGCCACACCCGTTGCAGACAAGTGTATAAAATCGAGCACAACGCCATGCAATCTCCATAGACAAACATTGGCAGTAGAATGGCCGTACTGAGGAGCTCAGTGTCTTTCAACGTGGCACCGTCATAGGATGCCACCTTTCCAATAAGTCAGTTCATCAAATTTCTGCCCTGCTAGAGCTGCCACGGTCAATTGTAAGTGTTGTTACTGTGAAGTGGAAATGTCTAGGAGCAACAACAGCTCAGCCGCGAAGTGGTAGGCCACACAAGCTCACAGAACGGGACTGCCAAGTGCTGAAGCATGTAACACGTAAAAATAGTCTGTCCTTGGTTGCAACACACTACCGAGTTCCAAACTGCAATTTCAGCACAACTTCGTCGGGAGCTTCATGAAATGGGTTTCCATGGCCAAGCAGCCGCACACAACCAGTGGAAACGCGTTTTCTGGAGTGATGAATCACGCTTCACCATCTGGGAGTCCGACGGACGAATCTGGGTTTGGATACCAGGAAAATGCTACCTGCCCCAATGCATCGTGCCAATTGTAAAGTTTGGTGGAGGAAAAATTGTCTGGGCTGTTTTTATGGTTTGGGCTTGGCCCCTTAGTTCCAGTGAAAGGAAATCTTAACGCTACAGCATATAATGACATTCTAGACTTCCAACTTTGTGGCAACAGTTTAGGGCAGGCCCTTTCCTGTTTCCGCATGACACTGCCCCTGTGCACAATTTTTGTATTTATTTATTTAACCTTTATTTAACTAGGCAAGTCAGTTAAGAACAAATTCTTATTTACAATGACGGTCTACCCCAGCCAAACACTCCCCTAGCCCGGACGACTCTGGGCCAACTGTGTGCCGCCCTATGGGACTCCAGATCACGGCCAGTTGTGATACGACCCGGGATCAAACCCGGACCTGTAGTGAATCCTCTAGCACTGCGATGCAGTGCCTCAGACCTCTGCGCCACTCATGATCCCGCACAAAGTGAGGTCCATGCAGAAATGGTTTGTCGAGATCGGTGTGGAAGAACTTGACTGACCTGCACAGAGCCCTGAGCTCAACCCCATCGAACAGTTGGGAGGAATTAGAACGCCGACTGTGAGCCAGGCATAATCACCCAACATCAGTGCCTGACCTCACTAATACTCTTGTGGCTGAATGGAAGCAAGTCCCTACATCAATGTTCCAACGTCTAGTGAAAAGCCTTCCCAGAAGAATGGAGTCTGTTATAGCAGCAAAGGGGGGACCAACTCCATATTAATGTCCATGATTTTAGAATGAGATGTTCTTCGAGCAACTGTCCACATACTTTTGGTCATGTAGTGTGGCTAGGTGAGACAACAACACATCACAATCGTATCATGTACATTTTCCCTCAACAAAGTATTTATCAGCAAAGTCACTGGTAGTGGTACTACTCTTTAGCAATAGTTTGATGTCCTCTCTTTATATTTATTTTAGCTAATATTTAAGTATGTGTGTGTGCATGTGGGTTGTTGTGGTTGTGTTTTTAGGTGGAACTCCATGAACTAGATGCTTGTGGCTTAAAGCAAAGCAACTATTTGATCATTGTTAATGGCATTGTTTGTCATCATATAGTGCTTTTGATAGGCTGGTCATGGCACACATTAACTCCATCATCCCAGTCACTCTACAGACCCACTCCAATTTGCATACCGCCTCAATAGATATACAGACGATGCAATTTCAGTCATATCTCTTCCGCCCACCAGGGACATTTTCCTTTATGACGTAATTTGTAATCAAGTTATGATTTAATTATGTGTATGTGTAATTCTGTGTGATTAGTTAGGTATTTATTAATAAATAATTAAACCCAATTTTGCATTGCTAATTCAACTTGTTTGCCAGTGTTCGTGCAAATAACTAAGAATTTACTGAGACTGAATTAAGATGACGATTAATATTGACTGCTATTGATGTAAAATATTACTAGGTCTTTAAGAGTTTATTCGGAAGATAACAGTTCTATAAATATTATTTATCTCAATCAGGTAATATTAATTACGGATAAATTATTTTATAGAATAGCATGTCATATCACTTAATCCGTCAGAGCCAAAGACATGACACTGCCCTCGTCACCAAACTTGGGTCCCTGGGACTGAACACCTCTCTCTGCAACTGGCTCCTGGAATTCCTGATGGGCCACTCTCAGGGGGTGAGGGTAGGTAACAACACCTCCGCCACACTGACCCTCAGGACACGCTGCCAGGACAACAACCTCTCCCTCAACATCAGCAAGACCATGGAGTTTTTCGTGGACTATAGGAAATATGGGCGCCACCCACATCAACAGGGCTGTAGTGGACAAGGTCAAGAGCTTCAAGTTCCTCTTTGTCCACATCACTGAGGACTTAACGTGCTCCCTTCACACCAGCACAGTTGTGAAGAAGGCACTGCAGTCTCTTCTCCCTCAGGAGGCTGAAAGGATTTGGCATGGCCCCTCAGATCACAAGGAACTTTTACAGCTGCACCATCGAGAGCATTCTAACTGGTTGTAGAACCGTCTGGTATGGCAACTGCACCGCCCTCAACCGGAAGGCCCTACAGAGGGTGGTGCAGATGGTCCAACGCGTCACTGGGGGCGAACTCCCAGCCATCCAGGAAGTACACTATCTGTCTGAGAAAATCCCCAAAAATGGTATAAGAGTCCAGCCACCCGAGACATGGGCTGTTCTCCATGCTCACGTCTGGCAGATGGTACCAGTGCATCAAGGCATGGCCCAGACTCCTAAACAGCTTCTACCCCCTGGTCATAAGACTGTTAAATGGCTAACAACTACACACCTACACTGCTGCTAAAATGATTATTGATGTATTACTACCCTTACACTGCTGTTCATTGGTTATTGATTGCCATTAACATTAGTATTTATCTATTTATCCTGTTACCAGTCACTGTTCAGCCCTGTTAAGATGTATATCCTGCTACCAGTCACTTTTCAGCCCTGTTAAGATGTATATCCTGCTACCAGTCACTTTTCAGCCCTGTTTACATGTATATCCTGCTACCAGTCACTTTTCAGCCCTGTTAAGATGTATATCCTGCTACCAGTCACTTTTCAGCCCTGTTTACATGTATATCCTGTTACCAGTCACTTTTCAGCCCTGTTAAGATGTATATCCTGCTACCAGTCACTTTTCAGCCCTGTTTACATGTATATCCTGCTACCAGTCACTTTTCAGCCCTGTTAAGATGTATATCCTGCTACCAGTCACTTTTCAGCCCTGTTTACATGTATATCCTGCTACCAGTCACTTTTCAGCCCTGTTAAGATGTATATCCTGGTACCAGTCACTTTTCAGCCCTGTTTACATGTATATCCTGTTACCAGTCACTTTTCAGCCCTGTTAAGATGTATATCCTGCTACCAGTCACTTTTCAGCCCTGTTTACATGTATATCCTGCTACCAGTCACTTTTCAGCCCTGTTAAGATGTATATCCTGCTACCAGTCACTTTTCAGCCCTGTTAAGATGTATATCCTGCTACCAGTCACTTTTCAGCCCTGTTTACATGTATATCCTGCTACCAGTCACTTTTCAGCCCTGTATACATGTATATCCTGCTACCAGTCACTTTTCAGCCCTGTTTACATGTATATCCTGTTACCAGTCACTTTTCAGCCCTGTTAAGATGTATATCCTGCTACCAGTCACTTTTCAGCCCTGTTTACATGTATATCCTGCTACCAGTCACTTTTCAGCCCTGTTAAGATGTATATCCTGCTACCAGTCACTTTTCAGCCCTGTTTACATGTATATCCTGCTACCAGTCACTTTTCAGCCCTGTTAAGATGTATATCCTGGTACCAGTCACTTTTCAGCCCTGTTTACATGTATATCCTGTTACCAGTCACTTTTCAGCCCTGTTAAGATGTATATCCTGCTACCAGTCACTTTTCAGCCCTGTTTACATGTATATCCTGCTACCAGTCACTTTTCAGCCCTGTTAAGATGTATATCCTGCTACCAGTCACTTTTCAGCCCTGTTAAGATGTATATCCTGCTACCAGTCACTTTTCAGCCCTGTTTACATGTATATCCTGCTACCAGTCACTTTTCAGCCCTGTTTACATGTATATCCTGCTACCAGTCACTTTTCAGCCCTGTTTACATGTATATCCTGCTACCAGTCACTTTTCAGCCCTGTTTACATGTATATCCTGTTACCAGTCACTTTTCAGCCCTGTTAAGATGTATATCCTGCTACCAGTCACTTTTCAGCCCTGTTTACATGTATATCCTGCTACCAGTCACTTTTCAGCCCTGTTAAGATGTATATCCTGCTACCAGTCACTTTTCAGCCCTGTTTACATGTATATCCTGCTACCAGTCACTTTTCAGCCCTGTTAAGATGTATATCCTGGTACCAGTCACTTTTCAGCCCTGTTTACATGTATATCCTGTTACCAGTCACTTTTCAGCCCTGTTAAGATGTATATCCTGCTACCAGTCACTTTTCAGCCCTGTTTACATGTATATCCTGCTACCAGTCACTTTTCAGCCCTGTTAAGATGTATATCCTGCTACCAGTCACTTTTCAGCCCTGTTAAGATGTATATCCTGCTACCAGTCACTTTTCAGCCCTGTTTACATGTATATCCTGCTACCAGTCACTTTTCAGCCCTGTTTACATGTATATCCTGCTACCAGTCACTTTTCAGCCCTGTTTACATGTATATCCTGCTACCAGTCACTTTTCAGCCCTGTTTACATGTATATCCTGCTACCAGTCACTTTTCAGCCCTGTATACATGTATATCCTGCTACCAGTCACTTTTCAGCCCTGTATACATGTATATCCTGCTACCAGTCACTTTTCAGCCCTGTTTACATGTATATCCTGCTACCAGTCACTTTTCAGCCCTGTTTACATGTAAATCCTGCTACCAGTCACTTTTCAGCCCTGTTAACATGTATATCCTGCTACCAGTCACTTTCAGCCCTGTATACATGTATATCCTGCTACCAGTCACTTTTCAGCCCTGTTTACATGTATATCCTGCTACCAGTCACTTTTCGGCCCTGTATACATGTATATCCTGCTACCAGTCACTTTTCAGCCCTGTTTACATGTAAATCCTGCTACCAGTCACTTTCCAGCCCTGTTTACATGTATATCCTGCTACCAGTCACTTTTCAGCCCTGTTTACATGTATATCCTGCTACCAGTCACTTTCCAGCCCTGTTTACATGTATATCCTGCTACCAGTCACTTTTCAGCCCTGTATACATGTATATCCTGCTACCAGTCACTTTACAGCCCTGTTTACATGTATATCCTGCTACCAGTCACTTTCAGCCCTGTTAACATGTATATCCTGCTACCAGTCACTTTTCAGCCCTGTATACATGTATATCCTGCTACCAGTCACTTTTCAGCCCTGTTTACATGTATATCCTGCTACCAGTCACTTTTCAGCCCTGTTTACATGTATATCCTGCTACCAGTCACTTTTCAGCCCTGTATACATGTATATCCTGCTACCAGTCACTTTTCAGCCCTGTTTACATGTATATCCTGCTACCAGTCACTTTTCAGCCCTGTATACATGTATATCCTGCTACCAGTCACTTTTCAGCCCTGTTTACATGTATATCCTGCTACCAGTCACTTTTCAGCCCTGTTAACATGTATATCCTGCTACCAGTCACTTTTCGGCCCTGTTTACATGTATATCCTGCTACCAGTCACTTTTCAGCCCTGTTTACATGTATATCCTGCTACCACTCAATTATCAGCCCTGTTTACATGTATATCCTGCTACCAGTCACTTTTCGGCCCTGTTTACATGTATATCCTGCTACCAGTCACTTTTCAGCCCTGTTAACATGTATATCCTGCTACCAGTCACTTTAAGTTTAAACCCACCTCAACCACTCCAGTACCCCTGCACACTGAATAAGGTGCTCACACTGACTGTATATATATTATTAATAATAATAATAAAAGAAAAAAAGTAGGATATAAGTTGAAGAACCACGATAATGCAAATATATATATTACAACTTGAAACTTGTCTATATATATATATATATATATATATATATATTCGCATTCTTGTGGTTCTTCAACTTATATCCTACTTCTTGTGTTTTTTTATTATTATTATTGATATTACTGCACTGTTGGGAAATACTTTCACTGTACTGTTTTACATCTGTTGTATCCGGTGCATGTGTCGAATCAACTTTGGAACTTGTAACTTGAAACTTGTTTATTCTTGATGGGAAGTCCTGTCGCCCCCTGACAGATTGAACTAAAACTCAATAATGTCATGTGTTGAAACAGCAGTCCCCATGAGACTTCATTTAGTTTCACATAGCTAACTTTCTGTAATCAAGCCAGATAGTCCAAACATGCATGGTTCAGTGCTGGGGTATTGTGATTTTGGCCAAAGAATAAAACAAGAATTCCTAAATGTATCACAATTCACCTTTAAACACATATTGTTTTGGATGGATGTGCTTTGTGGTCACTTGTTACTGTAACGGCAGATTTCCTCCTCTTCATCTGAAGAGGAGGTGTAGCAGGGATCGGACCAAAACGCAGCGTGGTAAGTGTCCATATCGTTTATTATAAAACAAACTTAACACTAAGAACTACAAAACAATAAATGTGAACATGAATGAAAACCAAACCGAAACAATCCGGTGTGGTGACAAACACAGACACGGAAACAAACACCCACAAACCAACAGTGAAACCCAGGCTACCGAAGTATGATTCTCAATCAGAGACAACTAACGACACCTGCCTCTGATTGAGAACCATACTAGGCCGAAACAGAAACCAAACATAGAAATACAAAACATAGACTGCCCACCCCAACTCATGCCCTGACCATACTAAATAAAAACAAAACAAAGGAAATAAAGGTCAGAACGTGACAGTTATAATAATAACAATAATAATAATATGATATAAATACTCATATAATACATATACTAATATAATATAAATACTCATATAATATAAATACTTATACAATACAAATACTAATATAATATAAATACTCATATAATATAAATACTCATACAATACAAATACTAATATAATATAAATACTCATACAATACAAATACTAATATAATATAAATACTCATATAATATAAATACTCATACAATACAAATACTAATATAATATAAATACTCATATAATATAAATACTCATATAATATATGATAACAAGATATGACAATAATGTTTCCATTATTATCAAAATATGTATTTTCTTTAAATATAAAAAAAGATATAGACAGAGGACTATAGTAGTAACTGTAAAATGGTATAGTTTTTCTTTGATTGTAACACTGTTGAAGTGACTCAATAAAAACAACTGTCCAACAGAGATGACATCAGCAGATGTCTATGGACCTTTATCTGTCATAACTTCCCCCCGAAGTTAGTTCCTCTCCTTGTTCGGGTGACGTTCGGCGGTCGGCGTCGCCGGTCTTCTAGCCATCATTGATCCATAGTTCATTTTCCATTTGTTTTGTCTTGTCTTGCCACACACGTAGTTTCAACTCCAACATTACATAGTGTGTATTTAACTCTCTGTTCCCCCCATGTCCTTGTCCGGAATTGTTTATTGTAAGTGCTTGTGCATGTTATTTCTGGTGTGTGACGGGTTTTGTACCCATTGTATTGATTGTTCTCTTTATAGTGGTTTTTCTTATTAAACTGCTCCGTTCTAACACAGTTTTTGCTCTCCTGCGCCTGACTTCTCTGCCGCCAGTACGCACCCCTTACATTATCATTGTGTGTGTGTTTGAGATCTGGCTCAGGTAGTAATAATAGAACCTGTAACTGTTTGATCAGTAGACCCTGTTGATTACAGGTATGTGTGTGAGTGGGAGACTGTAATGTCAGCTGCTCTGTTTGACCTCTTGACCCCCTTCTCTCAGCTCTATCAACATAAATGGGTGAAAGGTCTCTTCCAATGGAATTTTACCCAGTGTTCTAAACACTCAACGCAAACCAGATGTGTGTTCCCGGGCTGTACCTTATCCCTCCCTCTCTCTCCCCCCTTTTCCCTTTTGTTCCCCTCTCCCCAAAATGTTCTGTTTCCCAGTGTGCCTCCCTCATAACGGCTGAGACCAGGGTCTAGGCTGGAAGGATGGACTCTGTACTGCTGCTGTCTCTGTGGGCTCTGGCTGGCTCTGTCTCTCTGCAGACTGCAGGTAAGCTCAGCTCAGACCTCCTCTATCTCTCTCTCACACACATTGTCTATGACACTATGTAACTGTATGTGATTCCTAGAAAGAGCTTGTCCCACCTAGACTGAGCTGGGCTTTGGTTTGGCCCTTAGATAGATGAGTAAATCAGTTGATTATTTCAGATAATTTAAAAATCTAGAGCTTGCATTTGTTTTTCAATGAGTGTACTGCATATTGAATATTTGTTCCTGTCTTTGTTGTCTTGACATAGGCTGTGGTTTTGGTTGTGTGTTATGGTTGGGGCATGCTGATACACTCCTGACTACAAAGTTATTGAATGCATTTGCAGTTTTTTTTTGTTGTGTTTTGTACAAAGCATGCAAAACATACTAATCTCTCAGAGGTTAGCAGTGGTATGATATTTACTGTATGCCTCTGTAACCTTCTCACTCATCCTTATTCACAAATAACTCACGATTTTTAGCAATCATGGTAGCATCCACATTAATGTAATAGTGTTCAGAAACCTATTCTATTCTTATTAACAGTAAAAGTTACTCCAAAATGACACAATACATTATTTGGCATTCATTTCTATTATGCTCAACATAATCCAAAACACAACCAAAACAAATGCATCCAACAGGTTTGTAGAGTCATAAGCTTGAAGTAGTCATTGCGTGCTAGGAATATGAGACACAATACTAAACTAAATGTAACACACTGTAAGTGAATTTCCCCCCTTATACAGGAGTAATAAAGGCCCAGTTCACCAATTTTGTATTTCTTTTTTTAATTTATATTTTTCAGGGGGTGCTGCAGCACCCTCAGCACCCCTACTTGTGGCTATGGTAGGGCAGTGTACTGCAGCTGTATGAGAGACAATGTCTGCGTATGTGTGTTTGTACAGTTGTGTGTATGTAGTATGTGTGTCCCCCTGTGTCCACCTGTGTGTACAGTATATGAATATATGTTGTTAATTGGTCACACCTCTTTCTCTGTTCCAGATGTGCTGTACATTAAGGGCGTGTCCCTCTCTGTGTGTTTGTTTGTGTGTGTGTGTGCGTGCTGGGCTACAGTCCATGCTGTATTGCGGATATGAATTAATTATGTGTTTTATGTTAAACACATGGAAGAAAAATACAATGGATTCCTAGGAAGAGATGAAATCACAGAACTAGATGCCCAATTGGAATCATATTTAGGCTCCTATTCTATCAAACTATAACCAGGTTTACATTCTGCACTGTAACCTTTGCTTACCTGAGTACATGAATCCCTACAAATGTGCCAGAAGAAAATGGTCCTCTTTGAAAACTTTGGTACCAGGTTTGCTAGAAAAATTCCTCATCTGATTCCAACTTAAACTTCAGTTCACATTTCAACTACGATTTCATGTTCCGACCTCTCCATTTCACTCACCTGGGCAAGGTCTGATTTGATTCATCTATCTACAGTGCCTCCAGAAAGTATTCATACTCCTGGACTTATTACAATTTTCTAGAAATTTTAACAAATGTATTGAAAATTAAACATTCAAATCACCTTATAGCTGTGGATCTTTCTGGGTAAGTCTCTAAGAGGTTTGCACACCTAGATTGTACAATTTATTTTTATTTAACTAGGCAAGTCAGTTAAGAATAAATTCTTATTTACAATGATGGCCTACCCCGGCCAAACCTGGACAACGCCGCCCAATCACGGTCGGATGTGATGCAGCCTGGATTCAAAACAGGTACTGCAGTGACTCCTCTTGCACTGAGATGTAGTGTCTTAGACCACTGCACCACTCGGGAGCCCAAAATATTTGCACATAATTTGTATTTATTCTTCAAGCTCTGTTAAGTTGGTTCATTGCTAAACAGCCATTTTCAATCCGATTTAAGTCAACATTCTAACTATGCCCCTCAGGGACATTCTATGTCATCTTGGTAAGCAACTCCAGTGTATATTTGGCCTTGTATTTTGGGTTATTGTCTTGGTGAAAGGTGAATTTGTATCCTAGTGTCTGTTGGAAAGCAGACTGAAACAGGTTTTCCTCTAGGATTTTGGCTGTGCTTAGCTCTATTCCGTTTCTTTTTATCCTAAACAACTCGCCAAAGACAAGTATACCCACAACAAGATGCAGCCACCACCATGCTTGAAAATATGAAGAGTGGTACTAAGTGATGTGTTGTGTTGGATTTATCCCAAACAAAACGCTCTGTATTCAGGAAATAAAGTGAATTCCTTTACCAATTGTTTTGCAGTTTTACTTTAGTGCCTTATTGCAAACAGGATGTAGTTTGGGAATATTTTTATTCTGTACATGGGACGTTTCAGGTAAGACCCAGATGCAGACAGTGTTGAAGTAACACAAGTGTATTACTCGGACAGGGGCAGGCAAAATGACAGGTCAAGGGCAGGCAGAGGTCAGTAATCCAGATAGGGTGCAAAAGGCCCAGAACGGTTGGCAGGCTCAGGGTCAGGGCAGGCAGAATGGTCAAAACCAGGAAAAACTAGAAAACAGGAACTAGAACAGACAGGAGCAAGTGTAAAAATGCTGGTAGGTTTCACGAAACAAAACGAACTGGCAACAGATAAACAGAGAACACAGGTATAAAACACTTGGGGGGTGGAGACAAGCACAAAGACAGGTGAAACAGATCAGGGTGTGACAGTACAGGCTTGCTTATTTTCGCTCTGTCATTTAGGTTACTATTATGGAGTAACTACAATGTTGTTGATCCATCCTCAGTTTTCTCCTATCACAGCCATTTAACTCTGTAACTGTTTTAAAGTCACCATTGGCCTAATCGTGAAATCCCTGAGCGGTTTCCTTCCTCTCTGGCAACTGAGTTAGGAAGGACGCCTGTATCTTTATAGTGACTGGGTGTATTTGATACACCATCCAACTTGTAATTAATAACTTCACCATGTTCAAAGGGATATTCAGTGTCTGCTCTTTTTTTTTACCCATATACCAATAGGTGCCCTTCTTTCTGAGGCATTGGAAAACCTCCCTGATATTTTTTGTTGAATCTGTGTTTCAAATTCACTGCTCGACTGAGGGACCTTACAGATAATTGTATGTGTGGGGTACAGAGATGGAGTAGTCATTCCTGGAATGCTTTTCCAACTGAAGGAGTTCCCACATGAGCACTTGTTGACTGCTTTTCCTTCTCTCTGCAGTCCAACTCATTCCAAACCATCTCAATTTGGTTGAGGTTGGGGGATTGTGGAGGCCAGGTCATCTGATGCAGCACTCCATCACTCTCTCCCTTATATACCTGGAGGTGTGTTTTGGGTCATTGTCCCGTTGAAAAACAAATGATAGTCCCACTAAGTGCAAACCAGATGGGGTGGCGTATTGCTGCAGAAAGCAGTGGTTGTCATGCTGGTTAAGTGTGCTTTGAATTCTAAATAAATCACAGATAGTGTCTCCGGCAAAGGACCCCCACACCATCACACCTCCTCCTCCATACTTCACGGTGGGAAATACACATGCAGAGATGATCTGTTCACCTACCCTGCATCTCACAAAAGACATGACATTTGGAACCAAAAATCTCATATTTGGACTCATCAGACCAAAGGACATATTTCCACCGATCTAATGTCCATTGCTCGTGTTTCTTGGCCCAAGAAAGTCTCTTCTTCTTATTGGTGTCCTTTAGTAGAGGTTTCTTTGCAGCAATTTGACAATGAAGGCCTGACTCATGCAGTCTTCTCTGAACAGTTGATGTTGAGATGTGTCTGTTACTTGAACTTGAACTTATTTGGGCTGCAATTTGTGATGCTGGTAACTCTAATGAACTTATCCTCTGCAGCAGAGGTAACTCTGGGTCTTCCATTCCTGTGGCGGTCCTCATGAGAGCCAGTTTCATCTTAGCTCTTGATGGTTTTTGCGACTGCACTGGAAGAAACTTTCAAAGTTCTTGACATTTTTCGTATTGACTGACCTTCATGTCTCAAAGTAATGATGGACTGTCATTTTTCTTTGCTTATTTGAGCTGTTCTAATAAGGTCTTGGTCTTTTACCAAATTGAGCCATCTTCTGTTTACCCCCTGTCATGACGTTGGCCTCTTTGGGTATAGCAAGCCCCATCCCCCTCTCCCTGCCTCCCCCTTGCCCCCTTCAACTAGGTTGCTGTGGTCAGAGAGACGTCGTAAATTCCTGAGGATCCCCTCATGGACACACAGTATAAGAGGCAGAGTAAATGTTCATAGAGGACAAAGGAATTCCTTCCACCTCACAGAACTTGAGGTACGAACAAATTTCATGTTCTGGAGAAAGTATAAAAGATCGATGAAGAATCCAGCTATGAACTGTTCCGTTTGTCACAACTTGGGGAAGCTCATGGGAGACGGTGTGGCCACATTACCATAACGCTGTTTATATAATAGCCTCAGATATAAGGTTTACATCTAATTGTTGTATAAGATGAATGAGTAGGTATGATACTGTTTGTATAATTGTGTAATATGATTTTGGACTTTTCAATGAAGAAAAATACAATTCCCTTTTGATTTGAACTAAATCAGAGGACCGCTCCTGACCCCAGTTAGGGTCAGGCCTCCTGGGACAGCCCTTTTTCAGCCCTTCCGAATAAAACCCCCACTCGGGTTTTCGATCAGCAGACCGAGCTTACCTCAATTACGAGATGGCTAAAGGTTGCAGACCATGTTTATCTCCATTAGGGGAGACAAAGGTTGTAGACCATTGCTGGATCTTTTAACCATACCACGTGGTTAAACTCTTAGACTATCGATACCGACAGAATAAGAACCAGTCTTTGATATTAATTACTAGTCTGCAGCCAGGAATTCGGTATCATTGAATGCAAAGAACGACAACCGCCGAAACATCCATTCTATAACGAAACGAATGAATGTCACTTTGAACTATCCACTATAAACACGACAGAGAGAGAGAGGGAGAGAGACGGACAATTCTACAAAAGAAACAAACTTTTCACCAGCGATCAAAACAACACACTGAGTGTAAATATATATATTGATCGCAATTGTTCCCGAATGAGTGAGCGTTCATGTGCAAAGGATTAGCATTTCAATTGTTATAATTATCACTCTGTAGTCGACCCCACTTCCCCTTTTGTCTAACAACCGCCATGCTGGTTTAGCCCACTAGGACACATTCTCAATTCATGTAACCACATTTACCTTGTTTGTTTGTTTGTTTATGCATTTCTGTGAATTACTTAGTTAGTAATAAATAAATCATTTAAGACAATTGATGTATGGATGACTCATAGTGAAGACTGGGTTCGTGCAGATAACCAACAATTTACGACGTTTGGAATGAGACTAACGTGAGGTAAAGTAAATAATTCATTAATTCGAAGACTAATTGATCAGATAAAATATCTGAAAAGTTATTTTAGGAAATTATAACTTTGTAATCTGAATATTTTTCCTTGGTGCCTGACTTCCTAGTAATTACGGTTACATGATTAATCAGTCTAATCGTGTAATACTAATTACAGAGAATCTTTGATAAAAACTATCAGTCTTCAGTCAAACCTTGTCACAACACATCTGATTGGCTCAAAAGCATTAAGAAGGAAATAAATTCCACAAATTAACTTTTAAAACAAGGCTTAATTGAAATGTATTCCAGGTGACTGACTACCTTATCTTATGAAGCTGGTTGAGAGAATGCCAAGAGTGTGTAAAGCTGTCATAAAGGGAAAGGGTGGCTACTTTGAATAATATATATTTTGATTTGTTAAAAAAAGTTATTTCATAGTGTTGATGTCTTCACTATTATTCTACAATGTAGAAAACAGTAAAAATAAAGAAAAACCCTGGAATGAGTAGGTTTCAAACTTTTGACTGGTACTGTATATATGGTCTCTCAGTGTTTTATGAATATTGCTAGCAACAACAGAATAAAGGAATTTTGAATTACATATCAACAGTAGAAAATAGGAGAATATCTTCTATCTAATGATGCCAACTTTATTTCTCAACTCCTAATATAAAGACAATTACACTTATTGGAGCCAATTAAGAAAGTAAGCTTTCTTGACTTGTCTTGGACATACATTTTTCCCAACACAGGGTGGCCGGTTTACCTGGGAGGGGGTCCCTGGGTGGACGGTTTATCTGGGAGTGGGTCCCTGGGTGGACGGTTTACCTGGGAGGGGTTCCCTGGTTGGACGGTTTACCTGGGAGGGGGTCCCTGGGTGGCCGGTTTACCTGGGAGTGGGTCCCTGGGTGTCCGGTTTGCCTGGGAGGGGGTCCCTGGGTGGCCGGTTTACCTGGGAGGGGGTCCCTTGGTGGACGGTTTACCTGGGAGGGGGTCCCTGGGTGGACGGTTTACCTGGGAGTGGGTCCCTGGGTGGAGGGTTTACCTGGGATGGGGTCCCTGGGTGGACGGTTTACCTGGGAGGGTGTCCCTGGGTGGACGGTTTACCTGGGAGTGGGTCCCTGGGTGGACGGTTTACCTGGGAGTGGGTCCCTGGGTGGACGGTTTACCTGGGAGTGGGTCCCTGGGTGGACGGTTTACCTGGGAGGGGGTCCCTGGTTGGACGGTTTACCTGGGAGTGGGTCCCTGGTTGGACGGTTTACCTGGGAGTGGGTCCCTGGTTGGACGGTTTACCTGGGAGGGGGTCCCTGGTTGGACGGTTTACCTGGGAGGGGGTCCCTGGGGGGCCGGTTTACCTGGGAGGGGGTCCCTGGGGGGCCGGTTTACCTGGGAGGGGGTCCCTGGTTGGACGGTTTACCTGGGACGGGGTCCCTGGGTGGACGGTTTACCTGGGAGGGGGACCCTGGTTGGCCGGTTCAACTGGGAGGGGGTCCCTGGGGGGCCGGTTTACCTGGGAGGGGGTCCCTGGGGGGCCGGTTTACCTGGGAGGGGTCCCTGGGCAAGAAAAGGTTGAAGACCTCTGACATAATATAATAATATATGCCATTTAGTAGACACATCTATCCAAAGTGACTTGCAGACATAAAAAATGTTTTCTCATTTGGGTGGTCCCGGATATCAAACCCACCATGCTTACGTTGCATTCACCATCCTCTACCAACTGAGCTAGAGGGCCACATCTCTCCACCTCTGTCTCTCTCCTAGTCCAGGCATCTGATGCGTGTCCAGAGAGGCTGCTGGGTAACGAGCGGAGAAGGACGTGTCCAAAACCCTGTACACAGGACAAGGACTGTGGCAACAAGCGCCAGTGTCTGTGTGATGGCCAGTGTGGCCTCAGCTGTGTGGCTCCAGGTACGTGTGTGTGTTCTGGTTTGTCAGTGTGTCCTCAGCTGTGTGGCTCCAGGTACGTGTGTGTGTTCTGGTTTGTCAGTGTGTCCTCAGCTGTGTGGCTCCAGGTACATGTGTGTGTGTGTTCTGGTTTGTCAGTGTGTCCTCAGCTGTGTGGCTCCAGGTACATGTGTGTGTTCTGGTTTGTCAGTGTGTCCTCAGCTGTGTGGCTCCAGGTACATGTGTGTGTGTGTTCTGGTTTGTCAGTTGGACCTCAGCTGAGTGGCTCCAGGTACGTGTGTGTGTTCTGGTTTGTCAGTGTGTCCTCAGCTGTGTGGCTCCAGGTACATGTGTGTGTGTGTGTTCTGGTTTGTCAGTGTGGCCTCAGCTGTGTGGCTCCAGGTACGTGTGTGTGTTCTGGATTGTCAGTGTGGCCTCAGCTGTGTGGCTCCAGGTACATGTGTGTGTGTGTGTTCTGGTTTGTCAGTGTGGCCTCAGCTGTGTGGCTCCAGGTACATGTGTGTATTCTGGTTTGTCAGTGTGGCCTCAGCTGTGTGGCTCCAGGTACATGTGTGTGTGTGTTCTTTGTATGTCAGTTGGACCTCAGCTGTGTGGCTCCAGGTACGTGTTTGTGTTCTGGTTTGTCAGTTGGGCCTGAGCTGCGGGGGTTAATTTAAATCAATGCACATGTTCATGTGTGTTCCAAATGAGGAAATGAGGGCACTCAACACGGCTTTACATCATCACCAGTGATGCCCCATCTGGAAGTGCCTTTTCAGTTCATCTGCCCAGAAACACACTAAGCCCATTCTTAACTGTTCTTGATTATCTGATCTTTCCTCGTTAACCTCTCCACTCCTCCATCTCTTCCTCTCTTTCTTCCCCAGGTCGTACTTGTCCCTGGCCCCTGCCCTCAGGGAACAGCTTTGTTGCTTCCCTCCTCTCTCCCACTCCCTCCTTCTCTGCCCTCCTCGAGGTGCGTTGTGACACAGGCTACATGTTGCCCAATGGCTTGGATGCAGCCATCCGTCGTTGCCAAGGCGACCGACAATGGAGCGGTGATGATCCCAACTGCACAGGTGGGTACAAGAACAGAGAAGAGAGGCAGAATGTTCTGGATGCAATTTAGATAACATCATCTCTGCTCATTAGAAGGACCCACACTTATAGTGTGATATGTTTGTGTGTGTGTGTGTACTTACAGTGTAATGTGTGTGTGTGTGTGTGTGTGTGTGTGTGTGTGTGTGTGTGTGTGTGTGTGTGTGTGTGTGTGTGTGTGTGTGTGTGTGTGTGTGTGTGTGTGTGTGTGTGTGTGTGTGTGTGTGTGTGTGTGTGTGTGTGTGTGTGTGTGTGTGTGTGTGTGCGTGCGTGCGTGCGTGCGTGTGTGTGTGTGTGTGTATGTCCATGTCCCAATCTCATAGAGCTCCTTCTCAGAGACAGGCAGTAGGTTGGCTGGGTGTCTTCATGTGTGTATTCTGTACATTTGTGTATTCGAGCTGTGCTCCATCGTGCTTATTGAGAGGCAGTGGGCGGTAGATCACTGTCAGAGTGTCAAATAGCTGTGTGTATGTGTGTGAGTTTAAGAGAGAGAGAGAGACAGAGAGTGGGGGGTAGAGAGGGGAGAGAGAGAGAGAGAGAGAGAGAGAGAGAGAGAGAGAGAGGGAGAGACAGAGAGAGAGAGAGAGAGGGAGAGAGAGAGAGAGAGAGGGGGGGTGGGGGGAGAGAGAGAGAGAGAGAGAGAGGAGGGGGAGAGAGGGAGGGGGGCGAGAGAAAGGAAGAGATTTTGTGTATACATTGAATGTGTGTGGGAGGTGGATCACAGATAGTGTCAAAGAGCTGTTTGTGTGTGTGTGTGTGTGTGTGTGTGTGTGTGTGTGTGTGTGTGTGTGTGTGTGTGTGTGTGTGTGTGTGTGTGTGTGTGTGTGTGTGTGTGTGTGTGTGTGTGTGTGTGTGTGTGTGTGTGTGTGGGCGACGGATCACAGTAAGAGAGCTCTCTTGCTCATGCAGCTCTGGGCCATGCTGTTCCCTCTTCTCCTCTCCTCTATCCTCTATCATCCTTTCTTCCTCTCATCCTCTTCTCCTCTCATCCCTTTCCATCTGAGAGGCCCCTGATAAGGTCTCTCCCCTCAGAGAGAGCCAAGGACAAGTAAAGCAGCTCTGGGCTATTTAGTGTGTTTGTTTGGTGAAGCAGAACTGGGCTGTAGAGAGAGGTGTGCAGTGTGTGTGTGTGTGTGTGTGTGTGTGTGTGTGTGTGTGTGTGTGTGTGTGTGTGTGTGTGTGTGTGTGTGTGTGTGTGTGTGTGTGTGTGTGTGTGTGTGTGTGTGTGTGTGTGTGTGTGGATGTTTGTGTGTGCGTGTGCGTGTGTGCGTGTGCGTGTGTGTGTGTGTGCATGTGCGTGTGTGTGTGTGCGTGTGTGTGTGTGTGTGTGTGTGCATGTGCACATATGTGGTGGACTTGACTGGGAAAGAGGTGCACAGCTTTGACCACCTGGTCATCTATGGACATCTCTCTGCTTTCACTATCACTCCTTTAAGACAGAGCTACCTGTCAGCCAACAGTAGTTTCACACTGGGCCCTGGCTGTGTGGGAGGCAGGCAGGGAGGCTGGAGAGCACACAGAGAGAGGAGGGCCACAGTTAGAACACTGAACCAACCCAGCTCCAGGCACTCACACTCACTCCCCATACAGCCACACACTCAACTCACTCACCCTGCCCATACAGAATTTATATAGCTACGTATAGGATTAGATATATTTCAAAAACACTCAGTGAACTGACCCCTTTTGATGTTGCTCATGTGTGTCTATGGGAGAGTTTTACACAGAAGAGAGCCTCTCTCTACCCGCTGTCGTTACTCTGCATATCACAATACCCATCGAACATCCCTCCCTATAAATCTGAGGTCACTTCAACTCCCCTACAAAGAGCCTCTCTTGATATTTATATTTCCACGAACGAGAGGCTCTAATACTTCCAGGAATGAGCCATCCATGTGGTTACACAACTAATGCAGCATCTCTCTCTTTCTATATTTCTCTTTCTCAGTCTCTCTCTCTCTCTCTCTCTCTGTCAATCTCTCTCTCTCTCTCTCTCTCTCTCTCTCTCTCTCTCTCTCTGTCTCTCTCTCTCTCTGCCACTGTCTCTCTCTCTCTCTGCCACTCTCTCTCTCTCTCTCTCTCTGCCACTATCTCTCTCTCGCTGTCAATCTCTCTATCTCTGCCACTGTATCTCTCTCTGCCACTATCTCTCTCTCTCTGTCACTCTCTCTCACTGCCACTCTGTCACACTCTCGCTCTCTCTCTGTCACTCTCTGTCACTCTGTCATTCTCTCTCTCTCTCTCTCTCTCTGCAGCAGTATGCATGCTTATCAGCTAGGTATCATAATCTATTTTCAGATTCCTGTTTTCACAAAGGATATTCAGTTTCCTGACTCATAGCTACGACACCTATAACCTACAAACGTTAAAAGGAACATGTGAGGTGTTGACCGCTATGTATCCTGAAGAGGAGTCCCCCCCATTCCACTTCTTCCTGTCTGCTGTGTCATCTCGCACCTATAGTGCATTCAGAAAGTATTCAGACTCCTTGACTTTTTACACATTTTGTTAGGTTACAGCCTGATTCTAAAATTGATTAAATTGTTTTTTTTTCTTCATTGGTCTAAACACAATACCCCATAATGACAAAGCAAAAACTGTTTTTTAGACGTTTAGGCAAATTTATAAAATAAAAAACATGAAATATGACATTTTATGTAAGTATTCAGACACTTTACTCAGTACTTTGTTGAAGCACGATTACAGCCTCAAGTCTTCATGGGTATGACGCAACAAGCTGGGACACCTGTATTTGGGGAGTTTCTCCCATTCCTCTCTGCAGATCCTCTCAAGCTCTGTCAGGTTGGATGGGGAGTGTTGCTGCACAACTATTTTCAGGTCTCTCCAGAGATGTTCGATTGGGTTAAATTCCGGGCTCTGGCCGGGCCACTCAAGGACATTCCGTCACTTGTGCCGAAGCCACTCCTGTGTTGTCTTGGCTGTGTGCTTAGGGTTATTGTCCTGTTAGAAGGTGAACCTTCGCCTCAGTCTGAGGTCCTGAGAGCTCTAGAGCAGGTTTTCATCAAGGATCTCGCTGTACTTTGCTCCGTTCATCTTTCCCTCGATCCTGACTAGTCTCTCAGTCCCTGCCGCTGAAACACATCCCCATAACATGATGCTGCCACATTCATAGGGTTGGTGCCAGGTTTCCTCCAGATGTGATGCTTGGCATTCAGGCCAAAGAGTTCAATCTTGGTTTCATCAGACCAGAAAATCTTGTTTCTCATGGCCGTAGAGTATTTAGGTGTTTTTGGCAAACTCCAAGCGGGCTGTCATGTGCATTTTACTGAGGAGTGGCTCCTGTCTGGCCACTCTATCATAAATGCCTGATTGGTGGAATGCTGCAGAGATGGTTGTCCTTCTGGAAGGTCCTCCCATCTCCACAGAGGAACTCTGGAGCTCTGTTAGTGTGACCCTCTGGTTCTTGGTCACCTCCCTGACCATTGCCCTTCTTCCCCCCATTGTTCAGTTTGGCTAGGCGGCCAGCTCTAGGAAGAGTTTTGGTGGTTCCAAACTTCTTCCACCACTGGGTTCTTGAGGACCTTCAATGCTAAATAAATGTTTTGGTACCCTTCCCCAGATCTGTGCCTCGACACAATCCTGTCTCTGAGCTCTAAGGACAATTCCTTTGACCTTATGGCTTGGTTTTTGCTCTGACATGCACTGTCAACTGTGGGACCTTATATAGACAGTTGTGTGCCTTTCCAAATCATGTCTAATCAATTGAATTTACCACAGGTGGCCTCCAATCAAGTTGTAGAAACATCACAAGGATGATCAATGGAAACAGGATGCACCTGAGCTAAATTTCGAGTCTCATAGCAAATGATTTGAATACTTATGTAAATAAGGTATTTCTGTTTTTTATTTGTAATAAAATAGCTAAAATGTCTAAAAACCTGTTTTCAATTTTTCATTATGGGGTATTGTGTGTTGATTGATGTGAATTTAAAAAAAATACATTTTAAAATAAAACTAACGTAACAAAATGTAGAGAAAGTCAAGGCATCTGAATACTTTCCGAATGCTGTTAACTTTCTCTCAATCCCGTTAGTCACATTAGCTAAACACGGCTCTGTGTGTGTGTCTGTCTGTGTGTATTTGCGTGTTGTGTTCCTGTATTTTCTATGAACCCTATTATGCACATTAGTTACATGCTGATATGTGTGTCTTTCAACAATGTGTGTGTGTTTCTGTGTGTGTAGGCTATGAATGGTATTATGCTCAACAGCACATAGGCACCACCAGTTAATGACATACAGTACCTTCAGAAAGTTTTCACACCCCTTGACTTTTTCCACATTTTGTTGTGTTACAAAGCGCGATTAAAATAGATTTAATTGATTTTTTTTGTCAACAATCTACACAAAATATACTGTAATGTCTCAGTGGAAGGAACATGTTTTTTTATTTTTTATTAAAAATAATATTCTGATTAGAGAAGTATATTCAACCCACATGTTAGATCACCCTTGGCAGCGATTATAGCTGTGAGCCTTTCTGGACAAGTCTAATGTCACGATCTTCCTCCTCTTCATCTGAAGAGGAGAGGCGAGAAGGACCAGAGGACCAAAATGCGGCGTGGTATGTGTTCATAGTGAATATTTAATTAAATAAAGTACTGAACACTGCATACAAAAACAATAAACCAATAAAGACCGTGAAGCTATAAATGAGACCTGTGCTGACACAAGCCACTAGCATAGACAATCACCCACAAACAAACAGTGCAACCCAGGCTAGCTAAGTATGATTCTCAATCAGAGACAACTAATGACACCTGCCTCTGATTGAGAGCCATACTAGGCCGAAACATAGAAATACCCAAATCATAGAAAATCAAACATAGACTGCCCACCCCAACTCACGCCCTGACCATACTAAATAAATACAAAACAAAGGAAATAAAGGTCAGAACGTGACATCTAAGAGCTTAGCAAACCTTGATTGTATATTTGCCCATTATTCTTTTTAAAAATTCTTTGTTGATCATTGCTAGACATTTTCAAGACGATTTAAGTCAAAACTGTAACTAGGCCACTTAGTAACATTCAATGTCGTCTTGGTAAGTAACTCCAATATCCTTGCATTTAGTTTATTGTCCTGTGTAACGGCTGTTGGAAGGAGAGGACCAAGGTGCAGCGTGATACGTGTTCATACTTTTATTTGAACTGAACACTGAAATAACAAAAATAACAAAACCGACACAGTTCTGTCTGGTGCAGACACAAAAACAGAAAACAACTACCTTACAAAACACAGGTGGGAAAAGGCTACCTAAGTATGTACTCAATCAGAGACAACGATAGACAGCTGCCTCTGATTGAGAACCATACCCGGCCAAACTCACAGAAATATAAAACATAGAACACAAAACATAGAATGCCCACACCAACTCACGCCCTGAAACCAAAATAGAGACATAAAAAGGATCTCAGGGCGTGACAGTCCCCCCCCCACCCCCAAAAAGATTTAGATGCACTATTGTAAAGTGGCTGTTCCACTGGATGTCATAAGGTGAATGCACCAATTTGTAAGTCGCTCTGGATAAGAGCGTCTGCTAAATGACTTAAATGTAAATGTAAAATGCGGACTCCGGCCGCAAAACCTAAACCTATAGGGGAGGGTCTGGGTGGGCATCTATCCGCGGTTGCGGCTCTGGCGCGGGACGTGGACCCCGTCCACCTTAGTCTTGGCCCACTTAGGTGGCGCCTCTGGAGCGGGGACCCTCGCCACCGGCGGGCCCCGGACTGGAGGGCAATTCGGGCAGCTCCGGACAGAAGGGCGACTCGGGCAGCTCCGGACAGAAGGGCGACTCGGACAGCTCCGGACTGACCAGGCTGGGGAAACACACAGGAGACCTGGCTCTGGGAGCAGGCACAGGACTCTCCAGGCTGGGGAGACCTACTGGAGGCCTGGTCCATGGAGGAGGCACAGGATGGACCGGGCTGTGGGGGAGCACTGGAGATCTGGTGCGTAGCCTTAGCACCACTCTTTTAGGCTGAATGCCCAGTCTAGCCCGGCACGTGCAGGGAGCTGGAACAGGCCGCACAGGGTTCTCCTGGTGAAATGGGGAAACCGTGCTTAGAGCCGACGCAGGATATCCTGGCCTGAGGAGACGCACTGGAGTTCTGGAGAGTAGGGCTGGCACCACCCGTTCTGGTTGGATGCCAGCTTCCACCCGGCAAATGCGGGACGCTGGCACCGAGCACACTGGCCTGTGAATGCTCGGCCAAGACACAGTGCGCAACACCCCATAGCACGGGGCCTGACCAGTCACATGCTCACCCCGGTAAGCACGGGGAGTGGGCTCAGGTCTCCAACATGACTCCGCCACACACCCCGTGTTCCCACCCAAAAAATAATTTTGGGGCTGCCTCTCAGTCTTCCTTGCCAGCTGTGTTCCCTCATACTGCTGGTTCCTTTCTCCTGCTGCATCCGCTCTTCTGGCTGCCTCCACTTGTTCCCATGGGAGGCGATCCCTTCCAGCCAGGATCTCCTCCCATGTGTAGGATCCCTTGCTGTCCAGAATGTCCTCCCATGTCCAGTCCTCTCTTCCATGCTGCTTGGTCCTTTGGTGGTGGGTAGTTCTGTAACAGCTGTTGGAAGGAGAGGACCAAGGTGCAGCGTGGTACGTGTTCATACTTTTATTTGAACTGAACACTGAAATAACAAAAATAACAAAACCGACACAGTTCTGTCTGGTGCAGACACAAAAACAGAAAACAACTACCTTACAAAACACAGGTGGGAAAAGGCTACCTAAGTATGTACTCAAT